>NW_010361068.1:998072-1055136 GCF_000414095.1 Morus notabilis | reverse complement strand
TTCAGCAGCTCCGCCTTCGTCTTCTGCCTCAGCTCGTGAACCTTGACTCTCGCTGCAAATTTACAACAGAAAGCACTCGAATCAGAGTCGGGAAATGCAAAATTAGCTCGCCAAAATTAAGAATTGGGGATTTAGGGTTTCGGATTTACCCATTGTATTTCTTCTTTTCTTCCGATCTTCCGACGGCTTCTCTGTCTCTTCTCCCTCTGAATGCGAAACCCTAAGATGAGAGGGGTTAAGTTTTATGTTGTTGGGGATTTTATAAAGGTTGAGCTAATGCGCTTTTTGGGCCAAATTTGAAGGATACCCTGATTATGGCCCAATTATCAATTTCAGCCCGTTACTGTTGGGTTCGTTTTAGAGTAAGTCCAAGACATTTTTCACGGCTGGAGTTGACATTAGAAGTGAATTTTATGCGAGAAAAAATATTATAGTAAAAAAAATTTGAATTATGATTTGAGCGGCGAAAAAAATATGTTTTTGTAGGAATTTAGGTGACACGCCACTCATTCCACCTCTTGCATGGCTAATCTCGTTGTTGAAACTAGGGCTGGCAATTCGTGTTCGCGGGTTGTGTTCGGGCCAACACGATTACGGCATGACACGATTACAGTAAGCACGAACACGACACGATTAATAAACGTGTCAGAAACCCAAATACGAACACGAACCGTTAATAACACGATTAACATGACACGACACGCGAACACGATTAGTAAATGTGCCGTGATGGGCTAATACGAATAAAACACGTTTATGACCCATCAAAATAATACTGTTCAAGAAATTTAAAAACAGCACAATTGGTAGGGAAAAAAATGATGAAATTGAAAATAATATTTCATGAAAATATATTTAAATGTAAGTTCCATTATCATCACCTTCTTTTACATCTCCCAAGTGAGACCAATACAAAATGTATGCAAGTAACACAAATCTTAACCCCAACTACAAGAATTCAGTTGCATTACTACTTGCACAAACTGTTCCATTATCATCACCTTCTTTTACATCTCCCAAGTGAGACCAATACAAAATGTATGCAAGTAACACAAATCTTAACCCCAACTACAAGAAGTCAGTTGCATTACTACTTCCACAAACTGTTCCATAGACAAAACTATTATAACTGCTTAAATAGAGACATTTTCCCATCATCCATTCACAGAAGAAAACTACAAATCAGTCAATAACAACCAAAATCAAAATTTCCCAAAAAGAAAATAACTTTCTGGGCGACCAAACACAAGGTAAAAAAAAAAGCGCATACCTTGAGCAATCCCAAGACCTTGGAGACCTCCTCGCCGATCAACCTCTTCTTCCAGTTGCTTTAACCTATTCATGGAAAAAGAAAACATTTTATTAATGAAATGAAATTTATAGCTTAGGCATGCCACAAGGAAATTCTTGTTACCTTCCATTGCATTTGAGGTGTTGAGGTTGTGAGAATTTTGAGATGAACCAGTAGTGGGCTCATTGATATCCAAACTAAAAACATCTTCAATATCATCCATAGCTTGACGAATCGATTTGTTATTTTTTACACAAAATAGATAACTTATATGGTTAAGACTTAAGATAACATAAGCTAAGACAGTAAATAAACAAAAAAAAAAAAAACAAATATACCTTTATCTCCAAATAGCCAATCCCTAGTACACACCAATGCCTCAACTACGGCAAGTTTAAGTGAACTCCTATATTGATCCAATACTCGTCATTCAACACTAAAGGCAGATTCAGATGCTACAGTAGATATTGGGATACTTAGGATATCACGAGCCATGTAAGAAAGCTCCGGATAACGAAATTGATTTCCTTTCCAAAATTCAAGAACATACAACTCAACACTCCCTTGTACTCTTGGCTCATCCAAATAAACTTCTAACTCTGATTTCTACATAACAGTTTGCTTTTGGCTTTCAAAGTTGTTGAACTCCTATAACCACAAAGATATAAAACAAGATGAAAAAGATAAATAAAGAACAATTAGTATTCATCAATGAATGTTAAATTAACAAAATCAACATATAAATATTCATAAACATAGTTACCTTCAATACTTTGGTTTGCCTCTGTAAAAACTTTTGTGCTAGGTTTTTAGCAATAGGAGTAAGAAGTGAAGTCACAACATTTATTGTAGAAACCTTGCCCTTAGAGTATTCAGTAAACAACAACTCCAAATTTCTCTTAACTTCTAAAAATTGAGGTGACCCTTTCATTCCATAAACATTGCCATAAGCATAATCTACAAAATTCAACTTGTAACGAGGATCAAGCACTATCGCAATTGCCAATATCAAACTGAAATCTTTCTAATACTTCTCAAACTTGGTAAGCATTGCTTTTGCCATAGCAGACAAATATGCATCTTCACTTGTCTCAGATTTCTTCAATGACAAATAACTTGTGTACACAGTTGGAAAGTACAAGTTTGCAGTGGGGTATTTAGCTCCCGAAAAAACACAAGTGATATTATAAAAGGGTTCCAAAAATTCACAAATTTTCTCGGCCTTTTCCCATTCATATGGATTAGGACAGTCCTTGTAATTAGAATCACTCAATTATAAATGACAAAATGCTCGTCGATAATACAAGACACTATCAAGCATGAGGAATGTTGAGTTCCATCTTGTAGGTACATCTTGCCTCAAACCTCTCTTAGAATCAAGACCCACAAGATTTACACACTCTAAAAACTTCTTCTTTCTAATTTGGGACCCTCTTACATAATTCACACTCTCACGAATCTTCTTAACCACTGAATCAATATCTTTCAACCCCTCTTGCACTACAAGGTTCAAAACATGTGCACAACAACGAATATGAAAAAAAGAACCATCAGAAATAAGTGCATTGTTTTCAATCAACTGATTCTTCAACAGATCAACGGACACATCATTAGCGGAGGCATTGTCCAAAGTAAGAGTGAAAACCTTGTATTCAATTCCCCACTCACACAATAATGCATAAAGCTTTTCAGACAATGCAATACCAGTATGTGGTGATGGCGTGAAGCAAAAATTCAAAACCCTCTTTTGCAATACCCAATCTTTATCAATAAAATGGGCAGTTAATGACAAATATCCATCTGTAACTATGGAAGTCCACAAATCAGATGTCAAACAAATTCTACCAGGGCTCAACTCCAACATAGATTTTATTCTTGCTTTTTCCCGAGAATACATTTTGTGGACATCTGCCTTTAAAGTATTTCTAGTTACCAAAATTATCTCAGAATGCAAATATTGGTAAGTCGCCCTAATAGCTTCATATTCAACAAAGGAGAATGGAAGGTCATGCAAAATAATTGTTGTTGTTATCAATTCACGAAAGTGTTCAACATCAACCCTTTTTGCACTCAACGCTAAAGACCCTTTGTCTTGTGACATCAATAGTTGGCTCACGTCACGCGTGTCTCTACGTACACATGATTGCATGTGACGTCGCATGCTTCCAGTCACATTCTTACTATAAGCCATATACACCACACCACACTCCTTGTATTTGGCTTTTAACTCCTGATCTGCACCCATTGGAAGCCTTTCAAGCTGGTTCCAGACAACAGAAGTATGCTTCCTTTTATGTTTAGAAATGGTGGTCGGATTCTTAGAATTAGCTTCAGGCTCAACATCCACCTCCAATGCAATAGGTGCCTTGCCAGTAGCAGCAGCGGATGCAGTAGTGCTGTATGACTCTACATTTACTCCAACACCATCTTGCAAATCATCCATCTACAAATCAGATCAAATGCACAGGAAAAAAGAAAAAAGTTTGAAGTAAAGGGGGAAAAAAAACAAATAGAAAGAAAGAAAAAGTTCTTACTGTTCACTTCTCCTCAACAAATAAGTTTGTTTTCCCCTTTCGTTTATAGAAACCATTTTATGGAAACATGTCCAAAGAGACAATGTCATACAGATTCATCATCCTTCATGTGTCAATTACTTTAAAAAGAAAAGAAGAAAGACAACCACTACTAAATTAGGCTTAGGCTTTAAAAAAGCTAACCTTCTCTTGTTTTTCTTTTTCCTCTCTCATCAACTACATATATCACAAACGGGCCCTGAGTTCTTGCTACTTGACTCTAGCTTTGCATTTTGTTTGGAGTTTCAACTTATATGTTTGCACTCCCTACTATTTAATTTGATGGTAAAACTCCACCAGTGCTAGATATTCAAGGCCCTTTGACTTTTAGAATTAACTATTGAGGCTCTTTAAAGTGTTGGAGTTAATGAGAATATCCATATCTATATATAATGATCACTAGTACAAAACCAATCCAGAAAATCCTCAAACACTCATATATATGAAGTGGACCTACATCATTAGTTATAAAAATAGGTGCTTTATCTATATTCTAATCGGGTTGGGAAAAAAAAACCTTTTAAACCTTTTAGAAAGATATTTATATTATATAAGACCACCAAAATGCGAAAAAAGAAAGGATGGAACCTATTCATCATAACATGCTCCAAATTATTACGAACTTTAATATTTGAACATTTTAAGATATGAATTTGACTACTTCAAACATGCTGAAAAATAGTTACTTATGTAATATTTGTCAAAAGAGAACCATTACTTTCAGTATCTTCAAAGGACAAAGTAAAGGCAACATAAACACCACACAAAAGAAAGTTTTATAAACCTATTAATTTGAAAATAATAGTGAATATAACAAGATATTTGGCCTCCATAAAGCAAAAGAAAAATGATGAATATATAGACTACCTAAAGTGACCAAAACAAACTCTTTAAGAGCATAAAATGTTTATTACACTATACACAACTTAGAAAGAAACGAATATTATTTAAGCGTCTTCGAAAATGAATTTATATTATGTTGTTTGCAGTCAAATTATTCCTTATCATATCAATGAGTCAAATTATTTGCAACACCATGTGTAATGTGTCTCACACCTATGCAGGCAATTCATGTGGGGTTTGAATCTTTGATGCACACCAACCAAATTAAGATTTTAAGAAATTCCGTGGGTTTCAATCTTTCTATTCAAGTTTGTTTTCCCCTTTCATTTATGGACTAACAATAAATACCAAATTACTACTCATAAATTTCCACCATATATCAATGAAGCTTTCCCCTTTCTCCTCATCTTTTCTTCAAAGTTTTGGTTGGATTCTCCGGAATAACAAAAAAGTCAAACATGAAAAGATTAAATGAAAGTGGAGAACATACCAGGAGAAATGTAGAGTTTGCGTCCGGTGTTGGAGACTCTGAGAACAAATCGACCAAACCCGCCAAGTCTAACTACAAAGTCAAGAACAACTTTCAAAACAAAATCGAAAGTGAAAACTAGCCAAGTCTAACTACAGTCGAAGAATCAAAACAAAAAAAAAGAGAAAATAAAAACTCCTGAGGGCTTTATCAGTCAATGAAAAAATCGAAAGAGAAAACGAAAAAGTCCTAAATGTGAAGAACAGGGAGGAGTACGTACATGGAGATGGAGATGGAATCCAAATGGTCGTTCGCCCCCCAAAATCAATCTCAATGGTGAAAGGCTGAACCTAAAACGGCGCGGGTGAGGACTGAGGACTGAGGCGGTGGCCGGTGAGGACTGAGGCAGTGAGGACTGAAGCGGGTGAGGACTGAGGATTGAGGCAGGTGAGGCGGGTGAGACTTGAGAGACTGTGAGGCGTGAGATGATGAGAGAGAGAACTGAGGCAGGGTCAGGTACGGCCGCACGGGGAGAGGAGATAAGTTACACACTTAGACAGACTTAGGGTTTTGTCTTACAAAAAAATATATATTTGGGCATATTAAACGGGTCGGTCCGGGTCGTGCCGTGTCGGCCTGATAATGGCACGTTTAATTAAACGGGTTAAACGTGTTAAACGGGCTGGCACGAATCCAGCCCGTTTATTTTCGTGTTATTCGTGCCAGCTCGTTAACGACCCAATTAATAATCATTCGGTCCAAACCCATTTATCTCGTGTCATTTTCGTATCATTTCATCGTGTCGTGTCTGAAATTGTCAGCCCTAGTTGAAATAGCGTGTCCCTGACAGAGATTGCAAATAACGCCCTCCTATCTCGCTCGAAGAGAGCATATTTACGTTCTCTTCGTGGACCCGCTTGATGAGCACAGTGCTGCTAGCCAGCACTAAATGAAAACTGCTCATCATGGCTTCACCATCACATCGTGACACCTAACACTTCTAAGTTTTATGTATATAGTTTATTTAAACGACTCTAATTGTAAACATTAGTTCAGAATTTAAGTTGGTGTTTGGCAAGAGAAAAATTCAAGAAAAATTCAAATCATTAACAATGGTTTAAGGACAATTCAAATAGTTAATTTTAAAATTCACCGTTCCCCTAAATTCTAACAAGTCAAATTCTTGTCAATAAAAGTCCAATAGTTCCATATTCTACTTTTTTTCTCTCTTCAATTTTAATCTTAAAAATGTCATAACTTTTTCATTTTAATTCCAATTAAGATGATTTTTTTAATGTGCTCATAAGGAAAAGAGAAACAAATTCCCACCCATATTGCATATTTTTAATATCATTTATGATGATGTTTTATAAGATTTGTTATAAAACTCTAATGACAATTTTCAACACTTTATCTAAACACAGTTCGGATTTTATTCTCAATTCAAAATATAATTTATTTACATACCAAACAATAGTTCGGATCATAGTTCAGATTCAACTGTTTTAACCAAAAAGGTTCAAATCTCCACAGTTTGAGTTGTTAAACTAAACAAGCCCGTAATTGTTTAAATAATGTTAGGGGCATCAACTCAAATTCTAACTCTTACATACCAATTGATATAGCATGTAAGTTATTATTTTTACATTAATGGATGTTTAAACATTGTCACGTCAATTAATAATAAGAGATTGTATCTACCAAAAAAAAATAACAACTCACATACTACATCAGTTAGTACACAAAAATTAAGATTTGAGTTTATGTGGTTAGCATTACTCTAGTTTTTTTATCTTCATACTTGTATTAATTGTTTGTTTTTTTTAGTGATCTATCTTTCGTTATTGATCTAATTATTTTTATATATAATTTTTTGTTATTTTTTTATTATTGTTGAAGGTCAATTGTTAGTCAGCCGTATTAATTAAATATATGTTAGTTACATTGTACTTTAGTAATAAAAAAAAGTATGTATATGCATGATTATAAATGATCAGTGCAACATAAAATAAAATGAGTTGAGGACAACATAAAATAAAATGAGGTGAGGTTTAATTTGTAAAATGTGAGTTAAATCTCGCATTGTATTAATATATAGATGATCGACATATATTATGTATATATATAAATAAATATTTTACTATATCATATTATATATAAATAAATATTTTACTATATCATATTATATTATATATGACTAGTCTTCAATCTTTTCTTATCTCTTTGCATCGGCCCCAACAAGAAATACAGGTCGCTGATATGATATCCGGGTGTGGAAGAAATCCTTCTCCTTATGGCCATGTTTGAAATTGATCACATTTTTTAAGAAAAAAAAGTAAAAAAGTTTCCAAAATAGCGTTTAGCGAAATAAATACAAAAAACGGAAATAAAAATGAATTTTCAATTTAGTGTAAAATAAGAGCAAAATAAAAAATGACTTTTAATCATTTTTTCCTCTCTCGAGCAGAGAGAGAAAAAGAAAGACATTAATTGATTTTTTTATACTGAAAATAATTTTTTAATAAAACTATCAAACACATTTTTAAAAATAATTTATGTCTGAGATTGAAAACGTTTTCATTTTTTATTTTTTATTTTCATATAAAAAACAAAATTATTTTGAAACGAATCCAAACGCACTCTATATGTACAATACCATAAATAATGTATAAAGAAATTAGTATGGTAGCGTTTGACCAGTTTGTCGGTTTCACAAACGAAGTGTGATGAAGAGGGTAAAACATGTACAGCCACATGAAGGACGTTGGATTAATCCAAATAATATTATATATATTTATTTCTTGTTTTTTATAGTGTAGGATATATATTAAGCAAAGTATTGTTACACGAGTCACAAAATGTGCTATATAGCTATATCCATGTAATAGCATTCATATATGTAAGTTACATCCTCACATAAGAATAATATGACCCACCTGATGGGTAATAAGAATAATTAACACAAAAGAAAGTTAGTATTAGAGCAAAATGAAGAGGAGAAAGTTTGTACTTAATTAAAAGACTCGAGTAATTACATGTAGAGAAGTTTGTTGGTTACAAAATCAGAGTACTTGTCTAATTATTCTGGTGTCTAAAATGGTATATCTAATTACTTTACATAGTTTATTAGACACTATTTAAGAAGCTAAAAATTACGGCGGTTTTGATGGTGGTGGAATACCCTAGCAGGGGGAAAGATGGCGGAGTCTAGGGTTTTTAGAGGGAGACGGCACGAGAAGGCTCTTGTTGGCGACACGTTTGGATTGGACGGTGGCAGAATGCCTTCGGTAGGGGACATGGCAGAGGAATCGAGGGTTTTCAAAGGTGCACGTCCAGAGATCTGGGAAGAGGATGATTAGGCCCCAATCCGACATCGACAAGTGGTCTATCCCCTTGTAGAGGATCGAAATGGCTGGATTTTTCGGATGGAGCAGTATTTTTTAATCAATCACTACAGGTGGCCATTTGTTAATTGCTCTGTGTTATGGCAATTAGACAAAAACGGAAAAATTGGCTTTAAATTGATTAGTACATCATATTGGCGTTTTTTAGTATACCAGATTGGGATAGCATTATTTATTCTAATCTTATGTTTAGTAAAAAGAAGAATTTATGAGAGTTTAAAAAAAACTATGAAATTCTAGTGTGTCTCAAATGAGTAATGAGAGTCTCTTTTATATGGCTTAATGGAGACAACGACTTCGTCTTTTTTTTTCATGTGGGACATGGAGTTTTTACCAACTTCTTGGAAGTTTTTTCATTGGTTTTCTTAGTTTCATAGGAGCACTTTGAGAATTAATTTCTCATTCAACACTTTGAGTAGATGAATATAACATTTCGATCTACTCCCAGTGAAGAACACAAATCAAAATTGAATCGTCACTAATAGGAAGTGGATCCTGGTTAAAATTGAGCATCAAAATGGTACCTTAAAAAATAGTTTCGAAGTTATTTTTCTAATTACTTTAACTTGAGAGGTGATAAAGACATGATCAGAATTTTTAATGGGTGCATGCATCTATTGACACCCTGTTTTTTACTTTTCACGTACACATTCTCAAAACACCCCTCATTCTACTTGTTATATCCCTCTTAAAATTTCAAAAGTGTCCCAACAACTAAATCACACCTAATTCTTTTTTTCACACAAACATTCTTAAACCACCATTATTCTACTTGTTACACCCATTCTAAAAAAAAAAAAAAAAAATCCTTTAAACTGAATTGTATTGTTTTTTCTTTTTTTAATCACCTTGTCAAACTTATTTTTTTATTTTTAAATCTTTTCATATATATGAATTGAAGTGTCGTTTTTTTTTTTTTTTTTGGTTGGAAGAGATACGGGTTAATTAAGAACATTGGTTTCTATTTTTTTCGTTCTTCTATGATGTTGTTGTTAATCACTTCATTCGGCAAAAAACAAAAAACAAAAAGAGCTAGTTTGCCGTACTAAAATTACCGTCATTGACACTCATGTTCTTGTTTTCCAAGCCTTTTTTTTTTACTTGTTTCTTGGATATCGTTGCTTGTCATTTTTAATAAATTCATTTGTTGGATATGTAAATATCTCTGTATTAAAAAAAAAATTAAACTCCTGTATTTTATTTGTTTTTTTTTCCTTGGCTATTCACAGTATCATGGCCGTCCATGTAATGTTAAGAATAATTCTAATTAGTTATTTTATATTTTTAGTCAAAATAACTAATAATTTTATTTTTTTAGTTTTTCTCTACTCTAATCATTAGCTAAATGGTTAGTTATTTTAACTAAAACATGTTCTACTAGCTAAATATAGTTAGCAAGACTGGCTAGTTTTTTTTATTATTATTTTATTCTTTATTTTGACGTAAAGTAAAAGTTAAAAAAGAGTTATTTATATTTTAAATTCAAAAATATATTAAAATAATTTGACTTACTAAAAAATTGTTAAATAAAATAACAAATAACTAAAATTTAGTTAAAATTTAGAGAATTTTCTTGGATACGCTCTTATAAGCACAAATGAGCAACAAGCGACGGTGTCTGCTGCGAGCATTATCGTTTCCTTTCTTTTTTATTTTTTAAATAATTACTTAATTGCTTTCACTTGATCAGAAATTACTGACAATTATAATACCCAAGTGAAGGCAATCAAGTACGAATTATGATCTTTGAGTATACAATCAGTAACAAAATGAGAGGAAAAAACTTTCCTCTTCAAAATTTTTTTTTTTTTTTTTAACCAATCACGAACTTTTCAAAATTAATGATAGAACTATAAGAAAATTGAATAAAAAAAACAAGATTTTGTTTAAAAAAAATTAACTACGTACCTTTTTGTGGAGAGACTCTTTCACGTTTGAATCCATCCCTATTATTTCTTTAGAAAAGTAGGGCACAATAAGTTTTAGAAAGCAATAATATATATGAATATATTTAAAGGTGGGGGTACGCAATGCTTATTTTTATAAAATACTATTATTTTTAAAAGATATTTTATTAATGGGTAATTTGATAATATTAGAAAATGATGTGTGAAAAATAAAAAATACGTCTCAATAGACGCATTCATATTTAATACATCATTCTCGGGCTTCTTCCTTTGTCACCCATGTAGTAGATAGTCAAAGGATCAAGATACAATGCTAGATCAAAACAATAATCTTCTAATTATAAGATACCAATTTATAACGGAAAAAAAGAGACAAATATCCTTTTAAATAGTATCCATTTGATATTTAGATCACAAATATTGGTCCATTGTGAGAAGGATAGTGAGTGAGTAAGGAGTGAAGGGGGTAGTGCGTAGTCAAAAGGGTAAAATTTCAGAGCAACCATCTCAAAAGGTAAAGTTTACCATACAAATAAATTGACACTTAACCAATAGACTTTTTATTTATTGGTTGCCTAGTAATAAAGTCGGTTATAACAAGTAAGCTGCACTTTTAACTGCTTCTAACCAACTGTTTTGAATCCACCTTTAATTCAAACAAGCCCAAAATTCACTTTCGAACATTATATGATCATATTTGTACATATATTTATAATCCACTCACGACTAGTTAGTTTCTCGTTTAAATAATTTAAGTTTTGCAAGCAGTACAAAATCTTGTTGGAGTAGTTAAGTAAATATCACGTTGCAAAACCACTCATCAGAACAGCTGTTTTTAATTTTTGTTAAACCACCCACTAGAGTTTCTACAGCATAAGTCCAATTGAGACTTCAATCACGTAGGATCACGAGAAAGACAATGACATTATAACTGTTACTCATAGCACTAGAAGGCTGTGGGGTCATGTAAATAAGAAGACATTTGGTTTATGTAGTCAGAATTATGATTCTGAATTATTCTCGTTTTACGTGTATTTTTTTATGAGAGAAAACACTGTAGAAAACCATGAATCATAATTCAGAATCAGAGATGAATATAGGAAACAAATATCCCCTAAATAATTTATCGGAATATGTATATATACTTATATTTGTATGTGCATATAGATTTAGTCATGCATAGGCATATCTTTGCAATCAATAATTTAAGAAGAGATGACAAATTTGGAAACAATATAATTATCTAATATGCATGTTGCATAACCACGTGATCATGGAATATTAGGACCAACGAACATAGCGTATTATAGTAACATGGTGCGCGAAACGTGATCAAAGTACGCTTGGATTAGAATTTTCCAAATATCTCCACTTAATGTTCATTATATTATTCGAGAAACTACAAAAACACGCTTAAGTGTGATCGTAAAGTTACAATCATGGCATCATTATTAACTATTTTTTTCACTTGAAAATAATCAGGGCGCCATTATTGAAGAAACTATTCTTTTTATTTTAATAGTGAAGCTTTTCTTTTTCCCTTCAAATGGTCCATTTCGATAGCAAATTCCATCGACAAAACAATACACTTTCAAATTCAGAAGTTTCGTTCATTGTCTTTTGGGAAACTATATTCAGAGCAAGGGAAATTTCTCGTAATGCCTTAAACAAACAAGCCTTTTGATCTTCAACAAAATGGAAGACGTGCGAGAAGAGGAGATCGCCGGCGACGGAAACGAAACGTCGCCGCACCGTGTGCTAAACATCAATGACGCAAGCCTCGATCCGAAGCCATTGTTGTTTCTTCTCTGTTTCACTAATCTCACATACAGCGTCAAGGTTCGTCAGAAGTTGACATTTTCTTCCGTGCTGGCAAGACCCGCTGAGCCTGAAATGAAGACAATCCTAAAGGACATCTCCGGTGAGGCGTGCGACGGCGAAATACTCGCAATCTTAGGTGCGAGCGGCTCCGGAAAATCGACGCTGCTCGACGCCTTAGCCAATCGAATTGAGAAAGAGAGCTTGAAAGGAAGAGTGAGTTTAAACGGCGAGGTTTTGGAGTCTAGGTTATCGAAAGTGATCACGGCCTACGTGATGCAGGACGACCTGTTATTCCCGACGCTGACAGTGGAGGAGACGTTAGCCTTTGCAGCGGACTTTCGGCTTCCCAAGATGCTCGGGGAGTCGAAGAAGAAGGTGCGAGTTCAGGCGCTGATCGATCAATTAGGCCTCCGAGGCGCCGCGCAGACGATAATCGGCGATGAGGGCCGCCGTGGCGTCTCTGGCGGAGAAAGACGACGCGTCTCGATTGGAATCGACATAATCCATGACCCGATTCTTCTCTTCCTTGACGGGCCCACGTCTGGGCTCGACTCGACAAGCGCGTTCATGGTGGTGAACGTCCTGAAGAACATTGCTCAGAGTGGGAGCGTCGTCGTAATGGCCATACACCAACCGAGTTACCGGATTATCGGATTGCTCAATAAATTGATCTTCCTCTCCAAAGGACAAATTGTTTACAGAGGATCGCCGACTAATCTCCATCTGTTTTGCTCCAAATTCGGACGGCCAATCCCCGAGAATGCAAACCCGACCGAGTACACGCTTGATTTAATCTCTGAGCTCGAATGCTCAACCAACAAAATCAATAGTTTGGTGGAGCTCAACAACACATGGAAAAGTCCTAAAAACAAAAAATCCGACACTATTCTATCTCTTACGGAAGCATTGAATTTAGGTATCTCCAAAGGAAAGTTAGTCTCCGACGACGTTAATATTTCCAACATCAAGAAGACCTTCGCAAACCCTTTCTGGACAGAAATGTCAGTTCTGTACAAGCGTTCGATGACCAATTCCCGAAGAACACCGGAGATTTTTGCCGCCCGGCTGATCACAATTTTAACAACCGGTTTCTTACTCGCCATCATATATTGGCAGCTTGATGATTCTCCCAAGGGGATAAGAGAGCGATTAGGGTTCTTCGCCTTCGCGATATCCGCTACCTACTTCTCTAGCTGTCAATACCTTCCGGTTTTCCTCCAAGAGCGATTCATCTTCCATAGAGAAACCGCTTACAATGCTTACCGCCGATCTTCCTATGTACTTTCTCATGCTTTTGCGGTGCTCTTGCCGCTCTTTGTCTTCTCGCTCGCCTTCTCGACCGCAACATTTTGGACAGTGGGGCTTGCCGGAGGAGTCACAGGTTTCCTATTCTGCTTCTTGATCATCTACGGATCGTTTTGGGCCGGAAACTCCTTTGCCGTGTTCGTCTCGGGATTAGTCCCGCACCTCCTGCTTGGATACACCGTCGTCATCGCCGTCTCTGCTTACTTCCTTCTCCTGAGCGGATTCTTCATCACCGGAACCGAATCCCGCCTTTCTGGATTTGGTTCCACTACGCCTCTCTCATCAAATATCCCTATGAAGCCGTAATGCGAAGCGAATTCAACGATCCGACCAAGTGTTTCAGGAGGGGTTCAGAGATGTTCGACGACACTCCGTTTCGCAACGTTTCTGAAGACGTGAAAGCGAGGATGTTGGGGAACTTGAGCGCCATTTCGGGAACTAATCATAACGTAACAAGCTCGACGTGTTTGACGACTGGTTTGGACGTTCTGAGAGAGCAAGGAATCACTGATCTCGACAAGTGGATGTACTTATTGATTATTGTTGCCTGGGGTTTCTTTTACAGATTCCTGTTTTATCTATCGTTGTTGCTTGGCAGCAAAAACAAAAGGAAGTAGCTGCAAAATGTGTATGTACTTATATGTGGTCGATTCACTTTGGGAGGCTGCTGCCTATTTGAATGTGTGATTAATTTGTTGATTAATTCCCTGCAACTTTTTTTACTCTCCAACTCAATTACAAGTAATAATACACCAAAAATAAATAAATAAATGAATATAACTTAGTGTGCACCCTTTACTAATTTGGGTTCTATGCCAGCCTGTTGGGACGAGAACTTCCAAAGTAGCAAATCAGCTGGCAACTTGTATCTTTGGTGATGTACAGTTGTGTATAGGGAATATTATGGGAGACACAGGGATGGGTATGCTTCCTTCACTCCCGCACCGCGTCCTTTTTTTTTTTTTTTTTTTTTTTCCCCCCATACTTTTTTTTTTTTGGGTTTGGGGGGTCTAACATCAATTGCTTAACATCAATTGCTTATAATCATGTTGTAGAGGATATTTTGCTTTTTTCAACTCATTCAACATGAAAAGTGGGACATAAAACAAAGGCAAAGTCAATTGTTAGTTAAAAGGTATTCATTTGGGAAGACATGCCTTAGAAGATAAAAGCCTTTTTTTTTTTTTTTTTTTTTTTACCTCCATACTCATCTTAGTTTAGGCTTGGTTGGGATTGGAAAATCCCCACTGAAAATACTTTCTTTATTACTCAAAAAATTATTAAAAAGTGATTTAGAACTGGGCTTAAGCTACTACCGATCATATTTGACAATCTCTATCAATGTATTCTGCATAGGGACTAATTTTTGGTACTTTTTTTTAGTTAATTTCATTCGTGCACTCTGCATTTATCAATTTTGGCAACTTGGATCCAAAATTTTTAGTTTTGAAAAATATATAGGATCCCAAATATAAAAGTGATGTAGGACCGATAGAGAGGAAGAGCAAGAGGGAGCAATAGAGGAAGAGGAAATGAAAAGAATCTAGATGGAGGAATTGGAGAGAATAAGATAATAATAGAGGGAAAATATGAATATTCAATATCATTAATCAAGTATGAAAATAATGAACATATAGAGAGGCCTATTTATAGGCATATAAATCCTAATAGTACATAATCAAACTCCTAAAACTATTCAAACTCAAATAAATCTCTAATTCTAATAGAATTCTAATTGTGTTCTCCATTAAAAAGTACATTTACTATTGAGCTCTAATAGCTAACATACGTCAATTAATGGACGGAGATCCTCTAAGATGTTTACAAAAATGCACCCTAAGCTTCTTGTTGGTTGGCATATTGGACTCTTAATGGTTTACATATTGACATTAACTTTTTAAATATAGGCATCCGGATCCTCGTTTCCATACATAAATTGAAGTCAGTTATTGATTTTGATTGCATTGTCAAGAATTATAAAACTTGCAGTCTTAAATGTCAAATTTAAAAGTTTAGGGTGCAATATGTGATAAGTTCTAGGTGCATTAGTGCAATTACCATCACTTTTAGTTTAGAGACCAAATTCGATACAACTTCTCAAATTTAATGTTTCCATATATTTATTTAACACAATGACTAATTTTAGTATATTTTTTAGTTCAAGGTCTAAATTTGGTATGACTTTCAACATAATGACTATTTCTAGACAGAAAATAAATTTTGAGAACTTTTCATGATTTTTGATTCTTAAAGTGAACCAATTGTTATGATTTTTCACGAGTATAAGCGTATCATGTATGCTATCGTTGTCAAGTAATAAAATTTCTCTGAGTACAGAATTTTGTCTTACGAGGATTGATTGTTTTTAACTATCGAAATTGGCTTTGACTAAAAATAGGTGATAAATGGGGTTGTTAACCCTAATTTTATCTGAATATTTCGCAAGGAGAGAATTTTCTATGAAAATAAAAGCAAAACATTTAACAATTAAAATAAAGCAAAGTGTAAATAGAAAGAGATGAAAATTTAATAATTACTAATATTTCACCAAATCAATCACTGCTCACATTCCTAATTTCCAATCAATTAATATTTATTCCTTTGCTGATAGTGGATTTCTCTAAATTAATTACTAATATTTCTCAAGCATTAATAATTATACCTCAAATATGCATACCCTACATCTATGTTAAGATTTTAACATGTTGAGATTCATTAAAAATAAAAAAAATATAATCCCGGCATTATAACCAAGTGTCATGTTTAACTATCGCTTCTCAGTCTCAAAATTAAACACCAATTCATGTAAATGTTGGCCAGACACTCATAAGCATTAAGAACAGATTATAACACTCAGCAATACAAAATAAATATCGATTAAATTAAAAATTGAAAATTAAACATAATTGTAAAAGAAAACATCCTAAACATTGTTTTTAACATAAGGGAAACGAGGAAAAGAAGAAAATATTTCCAAAATCGATGGCCTAAATCCGTCTCTGAGTGATTCATCTTCTCATCCGTTGTACGTGAATTATCTCTATTCTTTGCTGCCAAACTGGTCCAGAAATAACCAAAAACTTTTCTATTTATACACTTGGGTTCGTAGAGTTATAATTGGAAACAAAATCAATTTTTTCAGCCCTCTTGCAAATGGGTGCCGCGGCGCTTACTCGGCATATCTCCTTTGACCCTCCAGCATCGCGACGTTGAACAATCAGTCGAAATTGCCTCTTTTGGCGCCGCGGCCGTGATTATAAATTGGCGCCGCAACACTGGCTTCATGCACTACTTTATTTTTTTCTTTTTTCCAGCATTGCAACTTCAATGTGTCAGCGCTGTGGTGCTCGCCTTTTCCACGAATATGATCATTTAACGCTCTTCTTATCTCTAATATACTCAAAATCAATCCCAAATGCTATATCTTCCTAACTTACAAAACAAACACAAAACCAACCGTAAGTTCGACAATAAATTCTCGAAAACCAACGAAAAGCTATGATAAAAGTATCACACTACAAAATAAACAAAACCAAACGTAAATTTCACACTAAACTCTCAAAAACCAACAAAAAGCTAAGATTAAAGTACCGAATTTGCGAGTATAAAACTATCATCTAATTAAGTGATCTCTATCCAAAAATTAAAAGAAGGACCATTCATATGATACTTTTTAGTTCAATGACTATTTATGCGATAAAGTTGAACATATAGACTAGTTTTTGAGAGAGAACATATACGATCTCTGCATGAATGCCGTAGAATCATGGCTTGGAATGACTTATGCAGTGAGTAAAAAATATTTGCGGAGAATGTCACACCATGTCACAACAATAGATTTTGAAAGAATACCAAGTATATATATACTCTTAAACCACCGGTTATTAACCACTATGATATCAGTTGGTTACCAACTGTTAGGTACTTCAAGTCATTTTAGACAACTTTTACCAGTTGGTATTAGTGGTGTCAAACGTGCCGTGCTGGGCCGGCACGGCACGTCCAACACTAAGCCCGTAACAGGCCTGGGCCGTGTCTGGGCCGGGCCTGAGGAGAAAAACTCAGGCCCGGTCTAGGCCCGCGGCCCTAGTCCATAAGGGTTAGGGCCGGGCTTGGGCCAAGGCCCTTCACGGGCCAGCCCAACAAATTGAATTTTTTTAAAATTTAATTAAAAAAAAAAAATATATATATATATATATATCATATGCCCCCAAAAGTATAATTTTATTGAATTAACATAATAAGAATAAGTACACATAAATGACTACCTCGTTAAAAACCTTGCCAAGTAAAACCCGTGGGGAGATTGGGACAAAACCTTAGCGAAGGAAAAAAGAGTGCAATAGCTAGGAATAATAAATTACAAACCTAAGTGCTTCCAGAAGATTCTGTTATTTCTAAGTTAGAAAAATATTCTTACATTGAATCATCTGTGTATTGTTGTTTTTGTCTTCTGGCATCTTCCCAGTCTTTAACGCACATTAGCCCCTCCAAGATATCTGGATGCATTCTGATTCTCTTCTCGTCAAGAATTCGGTTGCTTGCACTAAATACTTACTCTGATGCTACCGTTGACACTAGAGTTGTCAGAATGTCACGAGCTATTACAGACAATGTTAGAAAATGATCGGTATTGCTCTTCCACCACTGTAAGATGTCTAGTTTGTCATCATGATTACAAAATTTGCTTCAAAATATTTTACTAGTTCGGTAGAGGCTTGTGTTGATGACGATCCTGCCGTTTTCTCTTTCTTCTTTAAGAGACTCCACGATGATTCTTTAGGCCCCGAACTGCTAGTTGACGTCAAAGTTTCCTGTTCTTTTTTACCTGTGACGTATTTTGCCTCATACAAACTAAAAACCTTTTCTAACATCCTCTTAGTGTCAGTAATAGTTAGTTGCATATCTATTCCTAAATTTTCTACGGTAGCAATCATCAATGAGTCAGTCCCATCTACTCCGTACCTAGGATCTAAAATGGTTACCAATGCATATAACATAGGACAACTTGACCAATAACTTTTAAATTTATTTTCCATTAACTTAACTATGTTTCCAAAAAGTTATGTATCCCTATAATAAGAAAATGTTTCTAAAATATTAAATAGTTGATGTTGCGTGATATTTATGCTCGTAAGTGCAAGTGTCGCAAACAAGTAATAAATAGTGAATAAGAGTGTCGATCCCACGAAGATTAAATCACCAAAAATACATGTTGGAAGTTATATATTCAACCAAACAAGTAATGAATGAATGTGGCACAAATTCACTAAAATGATGCAAACGCGGTGCAATCTAAATGGCTAACAGTAACAAGAATGTAATGATGGGCTGTAATTTTGTGGTGAAAATGAGCTAGGTCTGCTAACTTCCCTTCAATTGCAAGTCTGACTAAAATGTTACCTAGAATGCTGTAGCATTTTACTACCCCTGTTAACAGAAACTCCTTTATTGCATAAAGTTCTTCCGAATTAATTACGACTAAGGTTCCTCAAACCATTTCCAACATATTCCTATGTGAATCTACCTTTCAGAATGCAGATTTAAGCTCAGGTTTCTTTAAGTTATGCAAGGTGAATAATATATTCATATACCATCGACTAATCAACAACTAAACAAGGTTATTGAACAAGCATCATTCATGTTAGATCCGATTAAAACTAACCCTTCCAGTATTAATCTTAATCTTGTATCCTAAAATCGATGGCCATTTAAGAATAGAATTAGGCATTAGCTCACATGAATGAACATGAATAGTAATTTAATAGCATCTCAGAAATAAATTGTCATTCTTACAATCTTGGTTCCATTAGCAAACCTAGCTAAAGTAAATTAGTTCATAATGAGATTTACAAGATTCAAAGCTCCAGAATAATCCATAGCTAAATTAGTAGCTAAATAACAAAAGAGAGTTAAGCTAACAGAAAAATAACGAATTTCAGCTGGATCTTGGATTCCTCTCTGTCCGGCCAAAATGTCCTTCAACCTCCTGCCTTCTTCTCACGTTTCTAATTCTTTTTCTAAGCTGGGTACTCTTTGTATTTTCTCTCTTCTTCAGCTCTCATACGAAGCTTTTTTTCCTCTCTGGAGAGGAGATACTCTGTCTGTTTTGTCTAAGGAAAACAAGTCTCTCTCCTCTTTTCTATATATCTACCTAGCGGCTGCTACTTTGTCCTAAGAAAACATTCCCTTCTAGGGCAACACAAGGGCTGAGGTGTCACTTGATGATGTGCACAGTGGACCACAATCACACATGCTCAGCCAGCTCACATGGATTCCTTTTTTGTCTGCTTTCTCTAGCTAGTGCGCTGACGTCAGCCATATGCTAGCTGTTCCCAGAATGTTGCCAGAATGCCGCAGCATTTAGCCCAGAAATTTCCTGCTAAGTGCGCACACAGCCTTAGTCAATTTTTCACCTCATTTTACTTCAAAATCATCAACTTTCACTTCAAGAGGAGCACCAGTATGAAATTAAGCCAAAGTAAGTGTAAACTATACAAATCTAAATTAAAACACACAACAAACTAGAAAAGTCACTCTTGGTCACGCAATTTTGAGCTATAAAACCATTGGATAACTCTAATTTCTTAGAGTTATCAGTTGATGTAAAGCTAAATGTGCAGTAGGATAATAAACTCCAGAAAGTAATTCAGTAGCATTGTAAAAAAACTTTAAGAAATTTAAAAAAATACTCACCAATCTGTCAATCTGTATCAAAAATTAAAAGTTGATCATTCTTACTGTTTACGTACATCGTGATAAGCTATGAATAGGGGAGTGCTGCCTTCAACATTAAATAGGTGGAATTCTACATATGTCTCACGTTAGTTGCAAACTTACTTGGGCTCAGCTGACTGTTCCTGCAATATTGTTTGAATTCTTAAAGCCAAGCTCCAGAATTAGATATGAATGATAATGATTCTCTAATATTTGTTAGATTAGATGAAATATGTTCAATTCCTGCCTGAACTACTAAATTAATTATGTGACATGCACATCGTTGATGAAAAATTCCTTTTACCCCCCCCCCCCCCCCCCTTAAACGATGGTTTCAAACTATGTTTAAACATGTTAATTGTAGCTGTGTTAGCTGACGCATTATCAATAGTAATAGTTAAAACTTTATCTTCTATCCCATAAAACCTAAAAATTTCCATTATTGTACTAAAAATAGATGACGCATTATGAGGATATAGACATAAACGAAAACCAATTATTCTTTTTTGTAAAACCCATTCGTCATCAACATACTGCACCGTGACACATAAATATCCAATTTTATTGCACCCCTCCCATAGATCAAAAGTGCAAGAGACAGTAACATTAAAAGCCCTAAAATTATCAATAAGAGATTGTCTCATTGCATAAAACACTTTCATGCAATCAGAACGAGTTGTGTTTCTACTTACCCATTTAAATTGTAGGCAGAAGGCCGTCTGGATGAACTCTTCAAACGCCGCATCATCTGTAAAAGAAAGAGGCAATTCGGCACTAGCTAGAAATTTAGCTAGTGCCTCACGAGCACGTTGTGCATCATATGTAAAATTTTGTAACCCCTGTGATATGAGTGATAGTATTTGTTGACGGGAGTCCACACTCCCACCTTGGTGCAACGGTAGACATACTTTCTAATGTCTATCCAGATGACTAGTACCCCCACCCTTTTTTATTAGAAAAGTGTTTTTTTACAATAATTACATACCGCACGAATTTCCATTTCACCTGTTTTTGGATTTGGTCGAGGCTCCTCGGTGAAATGCTGCCATCTCGGAGAAGTTCGCGGTCTTTTTCCCCTGCTGCGTTCTCCAACTTCCTCATTGTGCACTGAAGCATTATCTACCGGAGCATTTTCTAGTTCAGTGGGGGTGAGGTTGGGAGACATTATTTCATCCTTAAAAAATGCCTCATCACCAAGCTCAGGAAGAGCAGTGAAATCATGAAAGTTTGATGTGGCCATTTTCTGGAAATTGATTGAACGTGAACTTTGTAAATGAAATAGCAAGAAAATGAGTGATCGCGAGAAAAAAGCTTAGAATCAAAATAAAAGAGATAAGATGAGAGATAGAAAGTGAGTGAGATGAGAAGTTGAGAGTGAATTGTTGTGTGGGATTTAGGGTGGAATTAAGGGGTATTTGTAGGGGATTTTTTGAGCATTTTCAGATTCTTAACGTTGGGCCCTTCGCAGGTCCAACGGGCGGCCCGTGACGTGCCTAACAGTAGGCCCGTCACAGCCTAAATAGGAGGCCCGTGACGGGCCGACCATTGGGCTCGTGAAGGCCCAACGGTAGCATTTAGAATGGGCCGTTTTGTAGGCTGTTTTGCGGGCCTGGGCCGGGCCGAACTGGGCCTAGGCCGCGGGCGGAGAAGCCGAGGCCCAGCCCTAGCCCATTACACATGATGGGCCAGCACGGCCCGTAACAGTAGCGGACCGGGCTGTGCTGAACCCAGCACTATTACGGGTTGGGCCGGGCCGTCCATGGACGGCCTGGCCCATTTGACATCTCTAGTTGGTATCTTCTAAGACACTTCGAGTCATGCTCCTTGCTAATAGTTATTCTCTCTCTCTCTCTTTTTATTTATTTATTTATTTTTTTTTTACATAGGCAAGGTTCCGGTGGATTCCATAAAATTTGCATTTATAAGTATTGAAAGCCAGAGACCAGAACCCTTATCATTCCGCCGGTGGTCCAAGTAGGGTTCTTTAATTGACGTTGGGCCCAGGGTCATGTAAAGACGCCGTACGTACTCTCTAATTGGCGTTGTCCTCATGCGTTGGCCCTGGCTAGCTAGAAATACAGGTTGATGATCTGATATCCAAATCATCATTCCGATACTGTGGATTACCATAATTAATGGCCTTTTCAGTTTTTAACGAAATTATAACGTATGTAACATTCCCACCAGTTTGTCGGTTTCACAAATATGAAGTGTGCTAGAGGGGGTAAAACATGTATCGCCACACGAAGGAATTGCTAGAGTAATCCAAATAATGTTACGCATATTTGAATTCTTGTTTTCTGTAGCTGTAGGATACATATTAAGCTAGAGTATTGCCACACGATCGAAGTGTGTTATACATTATGAATGCTAGCTATATCCGCGTAGTAGTGTTCCTATATATACGTTACCTCCTTACATAAGGAATAATATGACCCACCTATGACTTAATACGAAAGTAAGTGGCACTTAATTAAAAGAGTCAAGTAATTATTGTCCTATAGAGAAGTTTGTTGGATACCTTATAATATTGGTTTTCTTAAGGATGGGGGGATAATTAGATATCTATATAAGGAAGTTATACTACACTCTCTCGCTTATGACAACATTTATAGCTCATTAATTAAGATATCAGAGCATATACCCTTGAAAGAAAATTAATTAAGTGAAATGGAGTAGTCGATCATCTATCGGCTTGATCTTTGATTAAATGGGTTTGTTATCATGAATGAAGGTATGTTCTATATTGTATTAGTTATTTGTTATTTGTTAGAATCATGAATTAATTTCATTTTTGGCTTATTTGTAGATAACATATATGTATACATGTACGCAACGATTAGTTGGCACTGTAACCGTCTTACATCATAATATAAAGGTTATAAGATCATGTAGTTGATAATTAATTTATGATTGTGTGTGTGTATATATTTGTATATGCATATTGGATTTAGGTACATGGATAGACATATATAAATAATTTAAGGAGAGACAACAATAGTGGGGAAAATATATATATACATATATATATATATATATGCATGTTGCATACCAACGTTATCATGGAATACAGCTAACGAACTAATGTACTATAATATACGGTGCCAGCTTGATCAAATATGGTATGATTAGCTTTTTATTAAAAAAAAAATTCTCAATTCTCTCCAAGTAAAACTTTAGTTGTTGGGAAAACTGCAATGCGGTTACTTGTGATCGTAATGTCACAATCACGGCATACATATAATTGAAGAACCCATAATTTATTATCATCATAATCATTATTATTACTATTATTACTATTATTATTATTATTATTATTATATTGTGATTGCGAAGCCTTTTCTTTTTCCCCTTCAAAGGATCAACTTCGATAACAAATTCCATTGACAAAATGCAACACTTTCAAACTCAGAAGTAACGTTCATTGTCTTTTTCTTGATTCGATCGTTTACATGCAGTGGGCAAATATATTAAAAGCAAGGCAAATCTCGTAATGTCTAAAACAAACAAGCCTTTTCATATACCATAAAATGGAAGACGTACGAGAAGAGGAGATAACCCGCGCCGGTGCCGGAGTCGGAACCTCAGAACACCACGTGCTAAACGTCGATGAAAGAAGCCAGAAGCCGATCAAGCCGTTGTCGTTTCTTCTCTGTTTCAATAACCTCACATACAGCGTCAAGGTTCGTCCAAAGTTTACATTTTCGTCGTTGATCGCGAGAAGAACCGCCGAGCCGGAAAAAAGGACAATACTAAACAGCATCTCAGGCGAAGCGCGCGACGGAGAAATACTTGCAATCTTAGGCGCCAGCGGCTCGGGAAAAACGACGCTGCTCGACGCCTTAGCCAATCGAATTGAGAAAGAGAGCTTGAAAGGAACAGTGAGTTTAAACGGCGAGGTTTTGGAGTCTCGGTTATGGAAAGCGATCGTGGCCTACGTGATGCAGGACGACCTGTTATTCCCAATGCTTACAGTTGAAGAGACTCTGGGCTTCGCTGCAGAATTCCGGCTTCCCCGAACGCTCGAGGAGTCGAAGAAGAAGGCTCGAGTTCAGGACCTGATCGACCAATTAGGCCTCCGTAGTGCCGCGAAGACAATAATTGGAGATGAGGGCCGGCGCGGTGTCTCTGGTGGAGAAAGGCGCCGTGTCTCGATCGGAATTGATATAATCCACGGCCCGATTCTCCTCTTCCTTGATGAGCCGACGTCGGGGCTCGATTCGACTAGCGCGTTCACGGTGGTGAATGTCCTGAAGAACATTGCTCGGGGTGGTAGCGTCGTCGTGATGTCCGTACACCAACCGAGTTATCGGATAATTGGATTGCTAGACAAACTGATCTTCCTCTCCAAAGGACAAGTGGTTTACAGAGGATCGCCAATTAATCTTCCCCTGTTTTGCTCCAAATTTGGCCGGCCGATCCCCGACAACGCAAACCCGGTCGAGTTCATGCTCGATTTGATCTCCGAGCTCGAAGACTCGACCAACGGAATCAGTACCTTGGTGGATCTCAACAACACAGGGAAAAGTTCCGAACGTGCAGATGCCGAAAAATCTGACGTCGTTTCATCGCTTACAGAAGCATTGAATTTAGGCATCTCCAAAGGAAAATTAGTCTCCGACAACATTAATACTTCCAACGTCAAGAAAACCTTTGCGAACCCTTTCTGGACAGAAATGCTGGTTCTATACAAGCGTTCGATGACCAATTCGAGAAGAACACCGGAGATTTTCGCCGCTCGGCTGATCACAATCTTAACAACCGGTTTCTTACTCGCCACCATATATTGGCAGCTTGATGATTCTCCCAAGGGGATACGAGAACGGTTAGGGTTCTTTGCCTTCGCTATATCCTCCACTTACTTCTCCAGCTGTCAATACCTCCCGGTTTTCCTTCAAGAGCGATTCATCTTCATGAGAGAAACCGCTTACAACGCGTACCGCCGATCCTCGTACGTACTTTCCCATGCTTTTGCTGTGCTGCTGCCGCTTTTCATCCTCTCCCTCGCCTTCTCGATGACGACGTTTTGGGCTGTTGGGCTCACCGGAGGAATCTCCGGTTTCCTATTCTACTTCCTGATAATCTACGCCTCGTTTTGGGCCGGAAACTCCTTCGCCGTATTTGTCTCTGGATTAGTCCCCCATATTCTACTCGGATACACCGTCGTCATTGCCGTCTCGGCCTACTTCCTTCTGCTGAGCGGGTTCTTCATCAACCGAAACCGAATCCCGCCTTACTGGATTTGGTTCCATTATGTCTCTCTTATCAAATATCCCTATGAAGCCCTTATGCGAAGCGAATTTGACGATCCGACGAAGTGTTTCCGGAGGGGTTCGGAGATGTTTGACGACACTCCATTTCGCAACATTTCCGGCGACACGAAGGAGAGGATGTTGGGGAGCTTGAGCGCCAGTTCGGGGACTAATTATAATGTCACGAGCTCGACATGTTTAACAACTGGTTTGGACGTTCTGAAAGAGCAAGGAATCACTGATCTCAACAAGTGGATGTACTTATTAATTATTGTTGCCTGGGGTTTCTTTTACAGATTTCTCTTTTATCTATCGTTGTTGCTTGGCAGCAAAAACAAAAGGAAATAGTTGAGGTGGTGAGGCAAAATATATATGTAGTTGAGGTATATCTGTTTGTATTGATTTGTTGATCGATTAGATCTCTGATTATTTGTTTTCTGTCCTTTTTTTTTTTTTTTTTAAACTCAACAAATAACTGCCGGAACTTGAACCAAAACTCAATTTATCAAAAACAACACAACACTTATTAAACTCTAATTGAGCTAGCCTCAAATAACTTTTTTGCTCTTCAATTCAGAGCATTTATAATGCAATCTTATAATTGATTTGTCAATTATAAATTTACTATTTAAGTGCAAAAAAATACTCTTTAAGACAATGCTATTTGGTGTGTTAAATTCCTCATATGTTATACTTCGTGACAAATTTTTCACTAAATATAGTGTATAGCAAATTTGACATTTAATTACTATTAGTTGAGATATTTATTTTCTCTTGTAACCGTCGCACCATTAACATTTTCTACTTATTTTTAAAATAAAAATTTATTTTTACAACTTTAAAATTTAATGATTGTGGAAAAATTAAGTAAATTTCGCATTTTAAATAGCATTATATATTAGAACACAAATAAAAATAACATATCATATCATATTTTTTATTATCAAATATATAATTGGTGTTAGCATTTACGCCAAAAGCAATTTAAAAAAAAAAAGACATTCATTTATGAGCATTGAGGTTTCTGTAAATTGCTTGTCATAAGCGATCGTAAAAAGCCAAAATCCACAATTTCCATTTGCTATGCACAAAATTGGAAGGTTCTTAGAACAAAGGAGGGCATTATAAACATAATACACGTAATCTTAAACCCCAAGTATAGTCAGATAACAAATAAGTAAACAGAATTACACGTATTGATGATCTTTAACAAATGAGCAGACAAATTAAGTAATTTGTCTCAAGCATGCGCATGAGCTTTAGAGCATCAATTCAATGTCAAATTATTATGACAATATCAAATTTTAGCTATGAAAACTACTTTTAATTACAGTGTTATTTTTAGGTGTAAAATTTAACATATGTTATATTTAGTATAAATTTTGACACAATATATAACATATCTAAATTTTAGTATTTAATTGTATTAGTTAATGTATGAGGAGTGTCACGCACTTACATAAAATGTAGGGAGGAGATGGAAAATAGCGTAATGAGTGATTTACAAATATAACAAAATTTGAATATGGATCCACTTTGTACCCAATAAGTGCACGTGCCCTCAGTAAAAAGAAACAAAACCACTATACTTGTTGTCCAGAACACTATTATTTATCGTAATTTTAAAGTATGTGCCCCCACTGATCAAGTAAAACTCTCTATTTTATCTTGAGTTTTTCTAAAGATTAGGGCTTTGACTCTTGTTTGTAGAGAGGCCCACTTCCTTTTTGCTACAGAGAGGTCCTCTTCTTCACTTTTTCATATTAGCATATTTTATAATTTTCTTTTTTTTTTTTCATTTTTGTTGAAAAAACTCTAATTTTTTTTTCTTCTTTTGATAGTGATTACCCTCTCTGTTTTTTTTTTCATTTATATTTTTTGCACCTTTGTTATTTTCCAATAGTTTTATATCAAAAATTTTATTGCTTTTCAAAATAATATGAAAATTTATGAACTTTTCAATCTTAAGTGATTATATTGTTCTAATGTTTATTTTTTATTTATTTATCACATACATACTTGCGCGCATAATACTCAATAACGTTATCTCTCCCTTAAAAATATATTATTGCTAATTAGAAAAGATAAAATCAAAGCAAAAACAAAAAACAAAAACAACAACAAAACGTTTGCCTCGAATTTATTATCATATAGTTTAGTTAATAAATAAATAAATATATATATATATATATATTTCACTTGTGCCTCCACTGGATTCAAATCCTGATTCCCTCATTGTGAACAGAGAAATTAAGTAATTTGTCTCAAGCATGGGCGTGAGCTTTAGACCATCAATTCAGTGTCAAATTATTATGACAATATCAAATTTTAGCTATGAAAACTACTTTTAAATACAGTGTTATTTTTAGGTTGAAATTTGACATGTTATTTAGTATAAATTTTGACAGAATATATAATATATCCAATTTTAGTATTTAGTTGTATTAGTTAATGTATGAGGAGTGTCAATAGACGCACACTTACATAAAATGTAGAGAGGAGATGAAAAATAGCTTAATGGATGATCTACAAATATAGCAAAATTTGAATATCAAAGTTTAGAGTAGCTAAAGTTATTTATTATTATTATTTTAAGGATAACCGTTAATCAAAATAAGTTTTTTTATTGTTCTTTTTAAGGATAACCATTAATAAAATAAAGTGCAAGTACAAAACTAAAAAAAAAAAAAAAAAATCAAGGACGTATATATATATTCTCAACTCGAACTTAATCCCTAATCAAATCCAATCTGGACTCAATCCAGTCCTTTAAAACAGGGATTTTTCTCTCAATTTTATAGGTGGTTGTTTTCCTGAACCGTAATTAGCAATCTGTAATCCTAGTGAAATACGAGTTAGTAATTTTAAAGCCAATAACATATATAAATACATATCCTACTTAGTTACTCTCTCGCTAGCTATATATACATTCACAAAAACGTAGAGACAAAGCAAATCAAAAGAAAAGACTACGCCATGCAGATCTCTCCCTCTCCTTCGCCAGTTTCTCCTCCAATATCTCCACCTGATCATATAACACACGAAGTACAAGGTTCCTTTCTTCAATGGGCCCCCTTACTCCTGATCGTCCTCGGAGTCCTTTCCGGGATTGTCGACATTAAAGTAAGCATCGATGCACATGATCAGGAGCAGACACAAGTTGCCCTGCAGCGCCTGAGGCTTCAGCGACCGTCGGCTCAACCTCAACCTAGTCCTACTGTGCCGCCTAGCGAGATGATCAGTTCGATTATTTGCACGTACCGGAT
Source organism: Morus notabilis (assembly GCF_000414095.1). Classification (NCBI taxonomy): domain Eukaryota; kingdom Viridiplantae; phylum Streptophyta; class Magnoliopsida; order Rosales; family Moraceae; genus Morus; species Morus notabilis. The sequence continues at coordinate 1,026,288 of NW_010361068.1, read as the reverse complement.
CGAGAAGCCGGAGGCGGCAGCGGTGGCGGTGGAGAGTGGCGGCGACTGCGCTATTTGCTTGGAGGATTTCAAGTATGGAGACGAGTGTCGGATATTCGTGAGTTGCAATCATGGATTTCATAGGGCCTGCGTTGATGAGTGGCTCGTTCGTAATCGTCACTGCCCGCTTTGTCGCGGTTCTGTTAGAGGTTTGCGCTCAGCAAATGTAGACGATCAGGTTTAGAATTAGTTATTCTTATTCTTTATTTAAAAAAAAAAAAAAAAGTGCGCATATAAAAAAAAATTGAAATATTTAACAAATATTAGTTTTTTTTTTTTTTTTTTTTTGGAAACGAAAACCTAAAATTTCGTCTCAAATTTAGTTGTACTTCTTTATTATTTTTGGTTATTTTCTTAATAGATGAGTAGTTGAAAAAAAAAAAAAAAAGTTTCATAGAGTACATTTAGAAAACAAATTTTTGGATGGAGAAAATTGGATAGTAAATCACTTATGGGTAGATATAAAAAAAAAAGGGCATTTCAGAGTTTTTTTTTTTTTTTTTGATAGAAGGCATTTCAGAGCATTGTGTGACAAAAATGTTTATATAGGGATACATTAAACATTTACGAGGGTCATAGTTGAAAAAAAAAAAAAAGAGTAGAAGCAAAAATGTTTAGGTAATTGCAGATTTTAGATATTTATTTTAATAAGAGTAGATTAGGAAAAGAAAATAATGTAAAGAGATAGAATTGTAAGAACGGGCCGGCCCAAACCATTATAATTAGGGAGAAAGAGAAAAATTAGCCAAGATTTGAGATGAATTAAAATTAATAGGCTAATAATTTACATAAGTTAATAAATAGGCTAAATTACTGTTTTTGTCCATAACTTGTCTGGTTATGAACTATAACTTGACAAGTTATTGTCCATTTTTGTCGATAACTTATCCGGTTATAAACCATAACTTAACAAGTTTGTCCATAACTTATCTGGTTATGAACCATAACTTGATAAGTTATGACCTATTAATTTCTATAACTAAAAGTTGACATATATATTTTCTTAAGCTTTTTATATTGACATATTTTCTACTATTTCCGTTATAATTAAGCCCAGGCAGGCCGTGGGCCGGCCCTTATAAAAACAGCTTTCGGCAATTTGAAGATGGCAATATATTGAACAGCCTTAGAGGCCATACACTTAGCAAAATACAAATTTTAGCCACCAAAGATTTAATATCGTTATAAAGAGAATATGGCAATTTGAAGCCACTTATAGGATAAGTTGGAAATTATTAAACCTTAGCTTTAAGAGGAATTTCCATTCCAGAACTGGAGGCAAAAACAAAAAAACAAAAAACAAAAAAAACAAAAAAGAAACAGAAAAAAACAAGGATGCGTTTGGAATTCGTTTCAAAATAATTTTATTTTTTGTATGAAAATGGAAATGAAATCGTTTTCATTCTCAAACATGAATCATTTTTAAAAATGCGTTTGGTAGTTTTATCAAGATATTATTTTCAGTATTAAAAATTCCATTAATGTCTCCCTCTCTCTTTCTCTACTTGAGAGAGGAGAAAACGGAAACAAAAAATGAAAAATGACAAAAAGTTATTTTTCATTTCTCTCATATTTTACACTAAACCAAAAAATTATTTTTATTTCCGTTTTTTATCTTTAATTATGTCAAATACCGTTTTTCTCCCGTTTTCATTTTTTTTTTCTCGAAAAACATGAAAAACAAAAACAAAAACAACTTCAAACACAACATTTCTCCTGCAAAAACGAAAGCTTATTCCACAGGACCATATCTTATTGATATCTCCAAAGAGGCATGCATATCCCAACCAAAAATTAAAGCCCGTTCATTTTACCGATTCGAGTTTTGCTACAGTAAAAAGCTCTCAGAAATTGTCACACATCTAATTTTTTTATTACAATAAAATGCTCTCACATAAAGTCACATATTAATTCGAATTAAAAACTTAAATCAACGAACTAAACAGGTTCTAAGGTAAACCCAAATAAGATTTATGACAATCTCCGGCAATAATACCCAATTGGCCTTGAAATAAATCTTTGACATCTGAACATGTACATGTTTAGATAAAATCAGTTGTGGCCGATGTCGGTCGCAATTTGGGGAGCAGAAAATATATTCAAGGTTTTAGCTATCTTTTGCTGCTTGTCTCGTTGTTGAAATCTAATATTAAATTACAAGACAATCCATAAATAAATCACTTTTTTTGACAAAGAAGAATCACGTTGACACTGATACACAAGGGTGGAGTCCGTGGTGGTTTTTTCTTTTTTTTTTTTAAGTTGTTCAGGAATAAAGACAATCATTCTCTCCGTATTTGTTTTCTCCTATAAATCGCTAAATTTGTGTGGACTTGGGTTCTTTTTGTTATTTTTGGTTGTGTTCCCTCACCAAGCTATAACTTTGTGTGGGGTTTTTTTGTTATTTTTTATCTTCTATATATCTTTAGCAAAATTTCTCATTTCAGTGAGTTTAATCTGGACAAATACTAACTTTTAGAGATCGGTCTTTGCAGAAAGTTTGGTATAACCCTTTCGGGAGAGCCAACCGCGGAGGGAGAATTAAATGAGCCAAGAAAAGTGCTTTAAATTGTGTCCATTATCGAACCATGAATTCCTGTACTGGGACTCCAATGAATTTATCGATTTTGATTTGTTGTATTAGATTTTCTGTATTGAATTCTTTGTAAACTTCATAGTTTGTTGATTAATGAAATGTTCTTTTGCTTAAAAAAAAAATATCATGAATCACCTAATCTCATATTCGGATTTGCAAGTGATCAGATGCATAGATTTAGCCGTCTTAAATATGCTTCTTAACAATTAATTATTGTCCGGAAACATTCCAATTTGGGGATAAAATATGTATATGCTAGTCATGAACAACTAAAAGCATTGTATAATAGACTGATAGTGCTTCGATCAAGAAATCAGTTTTGGATTCAGTTTTATTCTATATTTCTTAATTCTTTTCTCGCATAGGTTTTTTTTTCTTAATGTAGAATTCAACAACCTTTCACTTGCAAAAAGTCGTGCATTTCCAAACTCCTTTTTATATATTGTTTCTCCAATTTTATGTGATTAAATTCCATAGCCAAAAAAGTTGTTTTCCCCTAAACAAGCAAATTTTGCATAACCCCTGTTAGCAACGGAAGACAGCAACCTCCAACAGCTTCCACAAGGGAACGATGACGTGGTGCTCGACGACGGCGGTGATGGTGCTAAAATCCTTGAGACACGGCCATTCTCTTTTGTTCTCTCTTACAATGTTAAGCTCCGTCAGAAATTGATCTTTCAATCTGCTCACGAGAAATGCCAGGCCGGTAACTAAGAAAATTCTTAACAACATCTCCGGCAAAACGTGTGATGGCGAAATACTCACACTGTTAGGTGCAAGCGGCTCATGCAAAATGACTTTGCTCGACGGTTTAGCAAACTGAACTGAGAAAGAGAACTTAAAAGGAACCGTAGATTTGAACGGCAAAATTTTGGACTTCGCCACTCGGCTTTCAAAATCGTTTGCGGCATATGTGATGCAAGGCGACTTGTTGTCCCCGATGCTCATGGTGGTAGAAATGCTAATGTTATAAGGAAAAATCTATCTTACCACGTCAGACGACAGATAGGCTCCACGTGGCCATTGTGTAAGAACGCTTAAAGGTCGATGTTGACCTCGCCCCCGTAGGCCCCGATAGTCGAAGCATCAGCTTTTCAGATTTTGAAGTTCAGTTGTTTCAAAGCGCCAACGATGGCAGTCGACTATTCAAATGGCTAAGACAGAGATGGTTCCAAAACCCTGTAGGCCGTCGATCCCATGCACGGATCGACAAGGACGAATGCTCTGTCTGGACTTGCTATCCAGGCCAAGTGAAAGCGGAGAGGGCAACGCAATCATTTATCTGACCCAAATTCCAAGAAGACCCCCTGAGGCGGTAAGAGAGAAAACTCTGGATTATGTGCAGGTATAAACAAAGCCACTGGCTAGAGAAATGATTACCAGCCTGTTGGCCGCCCAAAATAGACCAATAGGAAATCACGTGGGAGCCACAGAGCCCAATTATGGGTAGAATAGGTAGATGAATAGTCAGAAAGGCACTGTAGAGCTGAAGTCTAGATGAGTAGGACAGTAGGCTACTCGAGAGCAACCACAGAGCAACCACTTGCCTTAGTTTTCTCATTATGTAATATGTGTGATGTATTAGGTGCACAGGACGAGAGAGAGAGAGAGAGAGAGACTGGTACGAACATAAGAAACATAGCTTCTTGTAATCAAAAGAGAAAAAAGAAGGAAGAGAGAGGAGAATTTCCCAAAATGGATGTAGCTCTTGCATTGAGAGTGAATCACTATAAAATTTGGTGTTCTCATCGTTTCTTTTAGTTTCTTTCATATTCTGAAGAACTCCAACACAAAGTTCACTAAGCACATGTACAAACCATTACACTCTATCAATTGAACTTAATCGGATATAAAGTTGTCATTCTCGCGTGATTCAACCGGTAATCAAACTTATTACTAGATGGTAACCAGGTGTATTTTTGTTCAGCTAATGTTCGCGGCTGAGTTCTGGCTTCATCGAACGATGGGAGATTCCAAGTAGAAGGTGAGAGTTCAAGCATTGATTGACCAATTAGATGTCCAAATTAAGCGTTGTGAAGACGATAATCGGCGGTGAAGGCCACCTCGGAGTAACGGGTGGCATAATTAACGACCCTATTATCCTGTTTTTGGACGAACCGACATCAGGACTAGACTCGACGAGCCCGTTCACGGTGGTGAAGGTCCTGAAGAGAATCGCACGGAACGGCAGCATTGTCGTCATGTCGATTCACCAACCTACTTACTGAATTCTCGATTTTCTCGATCAATTGATCTTCCTCTCCCACGGAGAAGTTGTCTATAGAGGGTCTCCCAAAAATCGTCCTCTATTTTTCTCCAACTTCAGTCGACCGGTCCAGGCCAACACGAACTAGATTGAGTTTGTACTTGATCTAATATCCGAGCTCGAAAACAGAATCGATGGCATCAATGGCTTGGTGGAGTTCAACAGGACGTGGCAAAATCCTGAATTTTCAATCAACTCCATTGACAATGTTGGTGGGGATCTCTAAGAGCAAGTTAATCTCCAACAATGGTACTAATTTTGACAGAGTTCCGAGTTTTGCGAATCCATTATGGATTGAAATCCTGGTTCTACTTAAACGATGGATGACCAATTCACGGAGAGCACCTAGCATGTTCTTCACCCAATTGATTAAAGTCCTAACAACTGGGTTTTTCTTAGCCTCCTTATTTTGGGGAGTTCAAGAACGCCTTGAAATATTTTGCCTTTGCCATAGTACTTCCTTTCGTATCTACATGTTACTATCTCCCCATTTACATTCAAGAGCGATACATCTTCATCAGAGAAACTGCGTACAACAATTATCGTCGATCATCATACGTTCTCTCGTATTCCTTGAAGCCCGCCTACAATATATCTTAACCACTGTTCCTTGGCAATAATACCAAGGAAATTAGAATGATTAATAAGCTACAAGAGAGAAAGCTAGTTAACAGAGGTCAGGAAGAAAAAAATTCATCCAATAAGTTTGATATTCGATCGATCGACTTAAGGGATTGTATCTTGAACCAATACATATTCTATTTGATTCATTGTTTATTTTAAAAACGACATCAAATCACAAGAACTTCATGTCATGAATTTACTACAACAGCAGAAGATACAAATTTATTAAAAGCCATCTTCCATCATTTAAAAATGAAAGGATCATTTAAAATTTAAACATGGCGTTCTAAACTCTAAGTTAGTGACATAAAAGGCATAAAAATAAAGTGAAAGCGTCAAAGCGAAAGGCGTCCGTACGTTACAACAAACGACAACAACACTTTGGACGGTTTAGACAGTTTGGGGCAGTCGCGGTCAGTTTGAACAGTTTGGGACGCTCACGGTCGGTTTGGACGGTTTTTTATAAAAACCAATCACCAAAATTAAAAATATATTTTTTTAGACAGTTTGGAGGTTTGATATTTTAGATAAAAACTAAATCACTAAGCTGACGTTTGTTTCAAGGAATTTACATGATTTAAGATCATGATTCATGGAATAAATAAGCCGAAAACAACTTTAAAAAGTTAATCAAATGGGTCCTTAATACAAACTAATAAAAATACGGTATGGTGTATTTTATAATTTTAAAACCTCTACCATGACCAATAAAAATTAAAATAAAGAAAAAAATATTTTAAAAAATTATTTATGTATATTTTTAGACTATCCAAACCGCCCAAAAAAAATTAGATTAAAAACTAACCAAACTTTGCAATACTCTAAAAAAATTAATGATTTGATTCAATTTGATTTCAATGGAGCGGTTTGGCAGATTTTTTGAACACATCTAGACAGGGACATGTCAATCACTCTACCAAACGACAAGAAAATTGACCCAATAACATGTCGTTTGTTTGACTTATATGTCGGCAAAGTATAAACGACTAACAAGTGTATGTCGTTTTTCCTTAGACGAGACATTTTTTTCGGCTGCAATTTACTTAAACGAGACAACTAGCAAAAGATCGAGGATATTTGTTTCTCGACTTAACGGCCAGCAAATCTTCTCCCTTTTCAAGTATCAAGTCAAACAACAGCGAGCTTTATATGACAAGTTTTTTTAGACAAGAAGCTGAAATGTTAAAAGGCAAACGATGTCGTTTGTCGACTGAACCAACGAAATTGTGGTTTTTAAACTTGAGGTCTTGCAAAAGATCCATGATATTTGTTTTTTGACTTAAAAACCACAACAAATGCTTTCGTGCAACTGAAGTACAATTTTTGAAGTAGTTGCAGGTATAACTTAGGTAATTTCACATCTTGCTACACTACCGGAAGATGCAGAGTTTAAGGCCCCGTTCATTTCGCTGATTCGAGTTTAGAATTCGAGTTTTGCTACAGTAAAAAGCTCTCACAAACAATCACATCTAACTTTTTTGCTACAGTAAAAAACTCTCACATAAAATCACATCTCAACTCGAATTAAAAACTCGAATCAGCGAACTAAACGGGCCCGCCCATGTCCCAAGTTAAAAAATTATTCAAAAAATATAATAAAATAATACAATCTTCAGTCTTGCTTCTCACTGCTAGTACTGAACAATTCACTTTCCTTTAAAAATAATATTTCCTGCAAACTTTAAGACGATCAAATAGATCCTAAATCCTAACATCAACTAGGTATATTCTTTTTTGTAGTACATACTTAAGCATGCATATGATCCACTTGTAATTTAGTATCGATGTATTATTACCGTTGTTATTAATTAATTGGCCTTTATAAATTACAAATGAATTTATAATCACCATGTGAGTTCCGAATTCTATTTCATTTGCCAAACATGAATCATGATATATATTTGGAGTTTTGAACTAATTAAGAGATGTTTTTGTTTAAGGGAGGAATGAATTAATGGGGTGCATAGAAGATCAAACCCTCAACGCCAAGGGCCCCAACCTTTTCTTTGTTTTATTTTATTTTATTTTATTTCGTATAGTTAGTGTCATTATCGTCAAATAAATTATTTCAATGTTTGTTACAATGATGTTTAACTGATCATGAGTCATGACAAGCTCTTTACCGAATTCGATTCCTAAATGATGTGTTGATTTGCTTTTGTATTATACTAATATGTATTTAATAGGTGCGCTTGAGAAAAATAATGCCCCATTAAAAATAAAAATAAAAATAAAAATAAAAATAAAAAAAAACAGAGAGAGAGAGAGAGAGAGAGATAATATGACTTGGTCAACCCAAAAAAAAAAAAAAAAAAAGGGACAGCTAATTAATGCATATAATAGTCTCTAGCTCACAACTGTGACTAGATTAGTTGTCTAAGATATCTGATCTTAAGACCCCAATTTCAGATTTGTTGGAAACCACTACTTAGAGTGCGTAGTTGATCATAACGGTATCAATGTTGATCAAAATTTATACTTGTTAGAGTTGACAATGATAAGAGACACATATCGAGCCTATTTGATTCATATGTAGGTTTAAATAAATAATTTTTTCCTGAAATAAAACATGTAATAGAAAAAATGTTTGAATTGTTATTTAAATCCGCAAAACAAATGTGTTAGTAGAGTAATTATGCTTAATGATCGGTGGCTTGAAACAACTTTCCTGTGATTTCAACCGTTCAATTTTGGCATGAAGATAAGAAAGCAACCCACAACTATCTACTACATGATATTCGAGACCTATTGGTGGCAGTTGAAAATCATGATGCAGAGGAAAACGATTAGGAGAATTAGGAAAACAACTCAATCAATAACTATTAGTCCCTTATTTCCACACAAATAAGAAAAAATAAATTATAGTCTCGAGTCTTTGGACAGCATTAATGATTGATGCAGCGGATTATATATATATATATATATATATATTTTTTTTTTTTCTGGGATGAATTCAAAATTCGATACTTAAAAATCCTATTTTAATGTCAGTGTCCAGCCAAAGTATGACACTAAACTTGTGGTGGTGTAAATAAAACCAAAATGATCATCTTTAAGAAGAATTAGATCAGATCATTATCATTATCATTCTATTAATAGCCCCTAAATTTTTGTTATAAACGAAAGGGAGATGAGATGATATAAATTATTCTTTTCTTTAATTAGAAGAAATTTATATATATATATACACACACACACAAGGAAAAGGCAAAAGTTACTGTACATTGTACAGTGTCAATCCGCTTTTGCCCCTTGAGTGTGCAATGTCCATTTTGCCCATCTTCTCCCCTTCCTCATTCTTTTCCTCAGCAGGGACTTTTAAGTCTTTTCTTGGCGTATGGAGTGATTGTACATTTATGCCCTCAGCTTTTTGTTCCTCTGTTTTTTGGGTTGGGTCTTTTGGGTCATTTTATTATATATACAGTATACTAAAGAAGAAGCACAGTTTAGTCGGGTTTACTATACATAGTATAATGAAATACTAGTTTTGCCCTTTTAATTTAAATTGCCGAGTTTGCCCTTTTTTTTCCTTTCTCCTCCCTTTCCTGCACAACAGACCTACCCAAAAAAAGGCTTAAAAATTAGGTAATAGAACTACTTTTAAATCTCTTAATTTATACTATATATAATTAAAGATTTTTAATATCCTTAATTATTATTAATTTTTTTAAAATTTGTATTTTGTAGTTAAAATAAAAGAAAAAAGGAAAACAAAAGCTACATAAGAAATTTTTAACTAGAATATTATTAAGATATATGTATATGTATATACGTATGTATAAATTAATCTTATATTATGAAAGTTTTTAACTTTATATATAATACAACTACTGCAGCAACGGGTGAACTTTTTGGCTAATTTTATCTGAAAGTAATTAAATTAAGATATTTGTGTTAATTTGACCAATATATAATAGTACTTGTTGTGAAAAATCGTAACGCAAGTATACGTTATCGCAATCAAGTAATATAATAGTGAATAAAAATATCATCCCACGAGGATTGTTGTTTACTAATTACTGAAATTGTATTAACCCTAATTTTATTTGAATACTTAAAAAGAGAGTTTATAAAATTAAGTAAAGCGAAACTAAAACAATTAAATAAATTAAACAATGCTAGCAATGGATGAAAATTCAATAGATTAAGATTCTAGGGTTTCCGATTTCACCAAATTAATCATGTTCAAATTCCCATAATTCAAGAAAATTAACATTCAATCCTATACTGACAGCAATTTCTCTAAAGCAATTATTATTCTTTCTCAAGCAACAATAATATTAATCCAACAAGCAAAATCTACATCTCTGTCAGACTTCTAAACCTGTTGAAAATCATTAAGAGCAAGAAATTCAAAAGAACTGCACAAGCATCATAGATATCGCTATCCTATGAACAACTCATGGTATTTCAATTAAGAGCTTAGTTAATTATCACCTCTCGGTCTCAAATTAAATACAAAATCATGTAATAGTTAGCCAAACAATCACAAGCATTAAGAATAAATTGAAATACTCAGCATATGTGGATTAAACATCAATTACTTAAAAATAAGATTGAGAATCTAAACATTCATAATCCGGCTACATCGTAGCCCTAGAAAAAGGAATTAGGTCATCTCTAAACAAAATAAATTCCTAAAGAAAGTCTTAATCATTGGAAAGGAAAGAAAAGAACTAGTTTGGAGTTGAATAGAAGCGTCTCCGTCTCCGGATTTGAACCGTTCTTCTTCTCCGTCCCAAATCTCCTTTTCTTCTCTTGAATACTCTCTCAAAAGCCAGCCGTCATTCTACAGTCTCCAAGTCCCCTCTAATTGCCCTAGAATCATCTATTTATATGTTTCGGAGCATTAGGGTCAAAACGGGTAATTTTCTCGCAATTGGCCTTCAAAACGCGTAATTTCTCGCGTCGTAGTGCCGCGGCGCTGAGTTTCCAGCGTTGCGGCGCTGTTGTATAAAACCCCTGGGCACTGCGGCGCTGTAATGGGCGCCTAAGCGCTGCCCATTCTGCCCAGTGCACAATTTCTACCGGATTTCAGCGTCGCGACGCTACAAACTGGCGCCAAAGCGCCACCAGTTCTGCCCAATATGCTGATTCCGTATAACTCAGCGCCAAGGCGCTACAGATTGGCGCCTAAGCGCTATGATTGCTGTCTTTTTTCACCGAAATTTGTCCAAAACCTTTCAAATAATAGACTTCCACCTATCCTTCAAATAAAGAACGAAAACACACATAAAAACTAATAAAAATCTCAAAACCAACTAAATAGTAAATATAAAACGATACTAAATGAGCGAGTAAAACTCACTCATCAGTACTCTATCAGCTTATTCTAAAAAAAAAAAAAAAAAAAAAAGAAGTCCACTACCCCCCATCATCAACATGGTAGCCGATGAGGACAGTTCTCTATTATGTTTTCGATTTGGAGGGATTTTTCTGTTAGGATGGAATTGGAAAGGACAAAATATGTCACTAACATCATTGGTAACAGTGTTAATTAGTTGGTGATGATGATATGATGATCCGTAATTCTATCTTGATCTAGATTTTCCTGACTTTATAACCAAGCCGCCCGCTTATTAATTTTCATTGCACAATAAGAATAAAAATAATATAAATAATAACAAAAAGTAAATATTAAAATTCCTAATAATTAACTTTAGTAACAAGCTTTATTTTTTTATTTTAATGCCTAATTACAGAAAACCTCAACTTTCATACACAGTCATCCAAATTAGCCTGTAAGAAATTGCATATTTGTTCTATATAAATTGTTGTTATGATTATTTGTAGTGGTGCCCTTAAACTTTATACTCTTTTGGCTAATCTTCAAAAATTCACACTTCAATTACCACACAAAAATAAAAAATAAAAAATAAAAACTTTCACTTCACTACTCCAAATCAAATTTTGAAACATTCTCATTTAGCTCTCTCTCGTAAAATGTACCAATGGAAAAATTTTAAAATTTTATTTCCTCGTAATAGAAGAATTTCAAACCCACGGAACATGACTCCAAATTAAGTTACCCCCAACTTAAAATTTGAGTTTCCTTTTTGCTAAATATTAGTTAAGAAAGTTTATGACATTATTATTTAAATCCATGTTTAGCCTTTCCGTTTGAATATGCTATTTTTTGTTTTTAACATGAACTCTAACAGAGGGGGGTTAAACTCTTTTAATGGGCTTTTCGAGAAAACTGAACTCCAAATAGCTAGCACAATATGTTAAAATAATTCATCCATAACCATTTTAGATTTCATTAAAGGAATTGAATACAGAGATTTACAAAATAAAAATAAAGAAAAATATCATCCCATAAACAAAAACCTAAAAGCAAAGGAACATTATCCGGCCACTAATAAAATGCTTTCATTCAGGACTAGAAAAACCAAGAGAAAATTACAAACAATTGAATCCACATCCTAAGAGTTAATTGACTCATTCAGAATACAAAAATAGAAATGATTAAACCATGACATTTGTCCTAATCAAATACTAAACATAAATACCCTAAAAGTTAATTAAATTGAAACGAGCATCATAAGCGGTCGGTCCAAAATGCAGGCACTTAGGTTAATTACCATTCATCCACGTGTATGGTAGCTGACTGATAATATGTTTGAGACTAATTTATACAACACTTTGCTTTCCAATATATCTATATAACACACACACACACACACACACACACACACAGAGCAATGTTGATTTTAAATTGAGAAATTCATGAAACATTCCGATCAGAAAATCTAACGCGTCTTGCATGATTAGCCGTCAAAACAGTACCCTAAACTCCAATCCATATGATTCTCAAAAAATAAAAATAAAAATAATAAAAATATTACTCCAATCCATATAAGAAGATAAAGATAGAAAAAAGATCACTCTTGAGAATTCAGTTAGAAAACGAGGCATGACTATTGACTCAGATACGTATTGTGGTAAAATTATCAACAAGAATTATCTGTGGGCCATATATTACTAAATTTCATATTTTGGCACTAGGTTGAAACGTGGGTAGCCTTTGTTTGAATTTCAAGTTAACATTAGCGCAAATACAGATTTCAAATAGCAATTCAGAATTCAGAACCGGAGAAATAAATGTCCATTATTCTGATATTTTCTAGTTGCTCAAGTCCCAGGAAAAGAGACCAAGTGGAGAACTTATATTATACATTATATTTGTTTTCTTATATAAAATGTAAAATTAGATACATTATTAACCTAACATGTTTCATACGCTCTATGTGAGATTATCCAATTCAAAATAGTGAAGAGAGAAGGAATGATAAGGCTTTTTTATTTTTTATTTTTGGATGAAAGGCTTTGCAACAATAAAAAATACAATATTCACTGCTTACATAACACATGAGATAAGCATCCTATTTATAGGATGTAAATATATAATCTGAAAGGAATCTAAATCCAAATATATTAAATAATAATAATAATTCTAATGTAATATAATCTAAATCCTAATGTATATCTATATGATCTCCAATGAGAAGATTTATAGTTGTGACCTATACCAGTAAGGTTTTTGTAACAACAAATTACGCACTCCCAAATAAGAAAAGGGAACTTTGAAATAGCTTTTCCCACTTATGCATTCTAGTGACATCATTTTTGGAGAGATCATATTTAACGTCCTTCAGATGTCGATAAGGTCCTCAAAATGAATGCGTCAATATATAAAGTGCCCTTTTTATGATACTTTTTCCTTCATTTTGTCCATAAAAAGGGTTAGAAAAAGAAAACGCATGACATGATTCATGTGCCTACTTTTCTCCTGATCAATTCTTAACCAAACAAGAAGTATATATAGAGGATGTTTCTTTCGTAGAACTAGAAAAAATAAACTATTTATAATTTTTAATTGTTATAAAATGGTCAATTTTACTTTTTTTTTTAAATTATTGTAATTTTAATATAATCTAACGGTGAGAAATTAATTTATGATAAAGAGGTTTATTGAAGAATGTTCCGTATATAAATACATGAGTAATTAACTAATTATAAAGCAAAGCAGAGTCGGCCAATGGAAGCAAAGCAGAGTCGGCCAATGGAAGCAAATTGGAGTGTACTACCATCTCCACGTGCAAGGCAATGTCAAAATTGTCGTTCCCTCTTTTTATCACGCGCTTGGTTTGGATCCCAGTTTTTATTTTATTTTCTTCAAGAGTTTCACATTCCTAATGCTAGCCCTCAAAAGCTCTAGAACTATATACATGTACACAAATTTTCCACATTGGCAACGTGACCTTTTTACTTTCTGATTTATGAGTCAACTCGTTCAAAATAAAAATAAAAATAAAATCACTATGCCCCCAAATATGTATGCGTGCACTAGTAAAATAATTTGACAAACGAAATTAACCCTTTTGATTTTGAAGCTACGTGAAACTATCAATTACTGGTTGTTAAGAACTTTTATGCTATTTTAATTATATTTTGGTTGGCATCATGTTATTTACTCTTTTTTTTTTTTTTTGTGGAATGTTATTTACTCTATTTTAGTTCAAATATTATTTCAATTGCTGCTGATTTCAGCATAAAGTACTTTATGTTATTTGTATTTTTTATAGTTGCGAAATAGGTGATTTGTATTTTAAATAAAAAAAAATACACATGTCAAAATTGTCCTCGGTATATAAGGATATTTAATCTCAACAAACGATTGGTTACACTAATACAATATAGTGACGTGCAAAGGATACAAAAATGTACGCCTAATTTTCTCAACGAAAAAACACATAGGTGAACCAAGTATCAAAGCACTCAATTGGCTCTTTAATTTAAACAAATCCGGACAATCGATGAAACGCTCCAATTGGTCGAGAGAAAAGGATCTACAACATTGAGGCCATTAACAACACTGCAAATAAACAACTCTTGTGAGAAAACCTTTACAAAACTAAACTACATAAAACTGAAGCGAAGGAAATCCTGCCACACTTGTTGGACAAAAATAAAATAAACAAGCAAAAATTTTACCACGGTATGAAAGAGACAAACACAACCACCACCAAAAGACCTCCTTTTCCTGGCTCCCTGTCCTTTGTTGATCATCGATTCTGATTTCCAGCAGTCGTGATTTCAGCCCGAGCAGGTTTGAAAAAGGATCTTAGAGTGTCTAGGGTTGGGTAAAAAAACATTAGACATTCCATCTTCTGAAACCAACACTTTTAATGTTATTTGACGCACAATAATTTCTATATGTTTATTATGGATTTGCACACCCTGGGATCGATAAACCTTTTGAGAATCGCAAACCACAAACCACCCTCACCTAGTCGATCATCCTCTAGTCGTCAACCTCCTCCGCTGCAAACCCGAATTGTGCGTCGCCTTCTCCTCCAGGCCAGAGATCTAGCAGCCAGCCCAAAGTCGGTGCTGGATTTTAGCATAACGAAAAAAAGTGGGCGGAGGGAGGGGGACAATAAGAACCTTACAATACTCTAAGATAGAATTGAAGGGTATTTTTGGGTTTTTAATATTGTTGAAAACTAAGATATTTAATTATGCTATAATCTACTTATTTAAAGAAAATTATGTTATAATTTACTCTATTAAATATATTATTTCCCTCATTCTCCCTAATAAGTTAGTAATGATTATAATTCTTTTAGAATATTCTCCAACTTTAATTCACTTATTTTTATCCACATATTTTTTATGATTAACGTATTTGAGTATCTTTAAGGAAGATCTCTAAATTTTAGCTAAATTCTAACTAAAATAGTTAAAAAGTTATTTTAGCTAGCAACTTTTTAGTGAGTCACAATAATCATACTCTCAATTTTAGCTAAATATAGATTATTTTAATTTTTTTTTTTTTTGAGTTTAAAATATGTCATTTTTTTAACTTTTACTTATGTCAAAATAAAGAATATAATAATAAAAAGAACAAATAGCTAGCCACTTCTTGCTAGCTATATTTAGCTAGTAGAAAATACTTTAACCAAAATAGCTAACCATTTAGTTTATGGTTGGAGTGGAGAAAAGCTAAAAAATAAAAAAGGAGCTAAAATCATTAATTTTTTTGACTAAAAATATGAAATAACTAACATTATTAGAATTGTTCTTAGACACATAAATAGTATATTTACGTTATTTCATACTTTTAAGCCAAAATTTACTCCAAATTATATTTGTCCATATCATTAACCGTATAAATGTAACCATATTGTATTTTCCTAATTTATTTCTACTTTATAATGTTCCTCTAAATTTTATAGTCGAAGCATGGCTTGACTATTTATTTCTCGTAATGAAATGTTTGTTATATCGGTTTTGGTACGTATTTCCACTGGTTATAATATTAGTTGAATGAAATTATTATGATGATCATAATTATTTTTAAAGATTGCCTCTGTGTTTTTTTTTTCTTTTAAATTATGTTAATAGACAGTATGCCCAAACATTCATAATGACGATCATAATTATGATTAGTTTGTTGCCCAATAATTCTTGTAAAATTGGGTATGTGTAATTCTTTTTTGTGAACAAAATTTAGTGGATATTATTTTTTTGAGGGTGATTTAGTATATATTATTGGTAGTACAATAATCATGTCAATCCACTTGCCAAAAAAGACTTATCCTCTCTCTCTCGTTATCCTCTTCTTACGTGTGATTTTGGCTGGTATCTCGACCAACTTCATGTTATCTTTTTTTTTTTTGGAAAGGCATATTATCTTTTTCACTTCAATTAAAAGGAGAATCCAAATTCATTAGGTAATATATATATATATATATATATATATATATATATATAAGCAAAGCAAATAGGAAACAAAGATGGGGGCAAGTGGTTTGACCATTGGAGGAGCTAATCCCCAAATTGCCCACGTCCGCCATTGACCTAAAACACATGATCAAAGAAGAAAACAAACCCCAATAAATTTGTAACGTTCCAGAAAATGTGCATCTTGACAAGTTGCATTTTCAGCTTACAAGGGATGATAGCAAACCCAAAAAATTAAAAAATTAAAAAAATTAAAAAATAAAAGGTGCTTACAAGAGATATGAACTCACCATAACAATATACATATGTCCTTATATATATATATATATGAATTAATTAGAGTGGGTCCACAGTTAAATAATTTGGATTTTCTTTTGAAAAAAAATAAATTGCTTGGATTTTGGAAGCCAAAAATAAAATAATACCCTTATGGTCCAAAGATATTATTAGATTTAAAGGAGATTATTAAATTTAATTAGATTAGTGGCCGAGAGAGGAAAGATATCAGAAGGAGCACAAAACACTATTATGTCAAATTATAATATAAATAGGCGTTATGAAAGTTCAAAGTTCATGCACTTGCAAAACTTCTCTCTCTTAACGACACTTTCTCTGCTCATCTCAAAATCTAGTTTCTGAAATATTGATCACTTTTCTCTTATGGTTTGTCTCTCTATTTCCTCTTTCTTCAGTTTCACATATATTGCCTTTTTTTTTTTTACTTTAATTTCAGGTTTCCTTATTCTTCTTTTGTCCTCCGCAGGCTCATGAAACAGATGACATCTCCTATGAAGAGGTTAGAATTATAAATTAAAAAAAAAAAAAAAAAAGCTTCGATTTCTTTTATTTTCTCACGTAATGAATATTTATGTATAATCAAATATAAATATATATTTTTTTGGTTTTAAAAACAGGGTCATGTCAATAACTCTAGAGGATTGCAGCTTTTCACATGTCAATGGTTGCCTAAAAATCAGGACCCAAAAGCCTTGATTTTCATCTTCCATGGCTACGCCATGGAATGTAGTGTCACAATGAAAAGTACGTACTTCGATTTTCTGGCCAAAATTATTTGATATTCCTTTTTCATTTTTAATTGAATTTGAATATGATTACTAGAAAAAAAAAAAAAAAAAAAAAAAAGTGCTGGAATTGAACTTTGATTTTCAGGCACGGCGGTCCGGCTTGTGAAAGCAGGATTCGCAATCTACGGGATTGATTACGAAGGCCATGGAAAATCAGGTGGCTTGCAGGGCCTTGTCAACAACTTTGACAACGTCGTCGATGACTGCTCCGACCATTTCACGACCATATGCGGTCAGACTCTATTCTAAAGTTTTTATTTTTACCTCTATTATTATGAGCGTGATATTTTTCAACATAATTTCTTTCTCTTCACTAATGTTTTTATCACCAACTATACTTGGAGTCCAATTGTTGTAACGGTTCTTTTTTTTCTTTTCTTTTTTTTTTTTTTTTTCTTTGTGGTTGTGCAGAGAAGAAAGAAAACAAAGGAAAATTGAGATTTTTGTTGGGGGAGTCCCTGGGAGGAGCAATAGCTCTGCTTGTTCACAAGAAGAAGCCACACTTTTGGGACGGTGCCGTTTTGGTCGCGCCTATGTGTAAGGTATGCTTTTCAAATTCATGTTCTTTTTTCTTTTCAAGTTTTGTATGTTTTTGCTCTTTTTTCTTTTTTTGGTGGGACATGATTCACGTGTAGGTCTATCCTTGCCCTCCTTAAAAATTGGATCTACACACACTAATATAGAAAATAACAAAAATTAAGATAATCACCGCTAAACTAAACAACATGAATTAAGAAACAGTAGAATGGAGAAACGAACTTGGGAGGATGTTAGATCAATCCCATATTATTATTTATATAAAAAAATGAAATTTACTTATGAATTTATTGCGATTTAGTGCGTTTATATAGATTTTTAGTAATTCGTTAGAGTAGCCTATTGATATTTGTTGGCTCAAATATTGCAAAATCATATTTGAAATTCAAACGGTATGAACAACACTCTGTACTTTAAATCATGTCAATGAAAGTTTCCATAGAAAACCAATCATATCAATCATCAAGGACATGTCCAATTTTTTTCATCCTCCAAGGCATAAGCGTGCGGCAAAAAAGAGTTACCTAACTTTTTATGTTATGCCCTTAAACTTTTCTCAGCAGTTAAGAAAAAGTCTTGCCAATATTTTGTACTTTTTCCCTTTTGTATTTTTTTCCTTATTGGTCATGAGTAACGAGAAGTCATAGTTGACGGTCTCAGAAAAAATAAATAGGATCTTTTTTTTATACTATTAATTTTTAAATTGTTAGATCTAATAAAAATTATATCAGATTAAAAATATATGTAAAATGAACAAATATTGATTTAACAGTCGAAAATAAAATATTTTTAATTGTCAGTAGTTATTAGAAAAATCTCTAAATCACGTAAATTATATAAGATACAATCGTAGATTACGGTCTCGTTCATTTCACTGATTCGAGTTTAGGATTCAAGTTTTGTTACAGTAAAAAACTCTAAAAAATAGTCAAATTTAACTTTTTTATTATAGTAAAAAGCTCTCGCATAAAGTCACATATCAACTCGAATCAGCAAACTAAACGGGCCCTATAATTATCAAAATGACATGATTGCTCAAGTTGACAACTAAAATTATGTTATCTTGTGTTTCCTTTAACGTTTCTATAAACAAGAGTTAAAAGTATATTTTTTTTATAATTGAATTAAAAGTACGTTTGATAGCTGTAAATTGTGTTTAAAAATGAATTAGTTGACCATATCTTTATATTTTATTACTCACATGAAGTCGGAACAAATCTTGTCGAATATATACTCAGCGTGTAAATCAAATGTGGGGCCTTTTGTTTTAATTAGTTAGTGTGTAATCTAGAAACTTTTCTAGTTTGAATTATTCCACAGAGTCAAATTAAGTTTTCAAATTATTTAAGCTTGCAAGCGTTACCTAATCCAGAGTCTTATTTAGGTTGTCATTTTTTTTATTTTTTTATTTATTTTCTTAACGTTTTATTTATTTTCTTAACGTTTTATATATTTAACAGATTGCGGATGATGTGAAGCCACATCCTGTGGTGATCAGTATTTTGACAAAGCTTAGCAAGATCATTCCAACCTGGAAAATCATCCCCACAAACGACATCATTGATCTTGCGTTTAAGGTTCCTGAGGTTAGACAAGCGGTACGTGTTTCCTCCACACGAGTTTCCATGAGGTTTTTGACAGATGTGAATTGAAATCCATTAATTGTCAATATTTAAAAAGTTCCGGGTTGTTTTGTCAAAATCAAAAAACAGAGAACAAAGTGAAAAAAAAATTAAAGAGATAGGACCGACGGTAAAAACTACTCTCTTAGTTAAGAAAAAAAAAATAATAATAACATAAACGATACGGTTGTTACAGGTTAGAACCAACCCATACTGTTACAAGGGCCGGCCTCGCTTGAAAACCGGCTATGAACTTTTGAGAGTTAGTACGGCTCTTGAGAAGGAGCTTGAAAAGGTACATATTTTATATATGTATTAACTTTAATTTACCTCGTTGGAGTCACTTCTTTTCTCATTGAACTGTCTACGTAAAGTTAATTGAACTTGTTTTTTTGTGTGTGTTTGTTTATAGATCTCATTGCCGTTCATCGTTTTGCATGGAGGAGAAGACAGAGTTACCGACAAATCTGTTAGCAAGCAGCTATACGAAGTCGCTTTGAGTCCGGACAAGACCTTCAAGTTGTATCCGGGAATGTGGCACGGTCTTCTCTACGGAGAGCCACCGGAGAACATTGACATTGTGTTTTCGGACATTATTGGTTGGTTAAATGAGATAGTTGCCTCAGGAAACGCAAGGTTGGAGAATGAAATTAAAGCTGAGAATGACCCTTTCGCCCAAAAAACCCAATAGAAAACAAACTTAGTAGGAGAGAAAAAAATAATAATTAAAAACAGCTATATGTTCTTGTGTTGTGTACTTTTGTATATTATGGTCCTGCACAACAGCCTGAAACGGCTTTCTAATGTACCGAACGTTAAGTGAGTGTCATCTCTGGAAATTAATTTGATAGAAATTTATTTTTTTTTCTTTTTTTGTCCGAGAAATTATATATTTTGGCTTTTGGTTCAATCACTCTTCAAAAAAAAAAAAAAAAAAAAAAAAAAAAAAAAAAAAAAAAAAAAAAAAAAAAAAAAAAGTAGAAAGCAACATCTATCAAATCACACGCTTCACCTTTCACATGCCTCACTACATACGCACTTTGGACTTTGTTCAGCAATAACACTATGAAAAAGGCACCAGAAACTAGATTATTAAGCTATATAATTAAGCAAATCCTAGACTCATGCTCTCAAATCATCTTGAAAATTTCAATTATAAAAACTTGAAATTACACGAGTTTTTTAAACCCCGTTCATTTCACCAATTCGAGTTTAAAATTTAAATTTTATTACAATAAAAAACTCTCAAAAATAATCACATCTAATTTTTTTATTACAGTAAAAAAACTCTCACATAAACACATCTCAACTCAAATTAAAAACTCAAATCAACGAACTAAATGGGCCTTTAAGTTGCAGTGCAAGCTTAATTCCATCATCAGGAAGATAAAGATTCAAAAAAAAATTTTGATCTTGCGTTTAAGGTTCCTGAGGTTAGACAAGCGGTACGTGTTTCCTCCGCACGAGTTTCCATGAGGTTTTTGACAGATGTGAATTGAAATCCATTAATTGTCAATATTTAAAAAGTTCCGGGTTGTTTTGTCAAAATCAAAAAACAGAGAACAAAGTGAAAAAAAATTAAAGAGATAGGACCGACGGTAAAAACTACTCTCTTAGTTAAGAAAAAAATAATAATAATAACATAAACGATACGGTTGTTACAGGTTAGAACCAACCCATACTGTTACAAGGGCCGGCCTCGCTTGAAAACCGGCTATGAACTTTTGAGAGTTAGTACGGCTCTTGAGAAGGAGCTTGAAGAGGTACATATTTTATATATGTATTAACTTTAATTTACCTTGTTGGAGTCACTTCTTTTCTCATTGAACTGTCTACGTAAAGTTAATTGAACTTGTTTTTTTGTGTGTGTTTGTTTATAGATCTCATTGCCGTTCATCGTTTTGCATGGAGGTGAAGACAGAGTTACCGACAAATCGGTTAGCAGGCAGCTATACGAAGTCGCTTTGAGTCCGGACAAGACCTTCAAGTTGTATCCGGGAATGTGGCACGGTCTTCTCTACGGAGAGCCACCGGAGAACATTGACATTGTGTTTTCGGACATTATTGGTTGGTTAAATGAGATAGTTGCCTCAGGAAACGCAAGGTTGGAGAATGAAATTAAAGCTGAGAATGACCCTTTCGCCCAAAAAACCCAATAGAAAACAAACTTAGTAGGAGAGAAAAAAATAATAATTAAAAACAGCTATATGTTCTTGTGTTGTGTACTTTTGTATATTATGGTCCTGCACAACAGCCTGAAACGGCTTTCTAATGTACCGAACGTTAAGAGAGTGTCATCTCTGGAAATTAATTTGATAGAAATTTATTTTTTTTCTTTTTTGTCCGAGAAATTATATATTTTGGCTTTTGGTTCAATCCCTCTTCAAAAAAAAAAAAAAAAATGTAGAAAGCAACATCTATCAAATCACATGCTTCACCTTTCACATGCCTCACTACATACGCACTTTGGACTTTGTTCAGCAATAACACTATGAAAAAGGCACCAGAAACTAGATTATTAAGCTATATAATTAAGCAAATCCTAGACTCATGCTCTCAAATCATCTTGAAAATTTCAATTATAAAAACTTGAAATTACACGAGTTTTTTAAGTCCCGTTCATTTCACCAATTCGAGTTTAGAATTTAAATTTTATTACAATAAAAAACTCTCAAAAACAGTCACATCTAATTTTTTTATTACAGTAAAAAAACTCACATAAACACATCTCAACTCAAATTAAAAACTCAAATCAGCGAACTAAACGGACCCTTAAATTACAGTGCAAGCTTAATTCCATCATCAGGAAGATAAAGATTCATAAAAAATTTCCCTTTTAATATCCAGAAATCTCCCGAGCTTATATTGTGAGCCCAGATTTAAAACTAGAACCTTCCACTAAACCCATCAAACTTTAGAAGGCAAGAAAACTCTGACAGTTTTCATATATAGGTGCCATGAGGTGGTTCGAACCCAGATGTAGATTCAATCTAATTAGTATCACTAAATCTATTCCACGGAAGGTTGGAAAGACGAAGCAAAATCTATTACACTAATTACAACAATACAAATGAAGCCTACAAAGTGCGAGGATGGAATATCAGATTTCTCAATATAACTTTGGATACTCTCAATAAGGTCATCCTTCTCTGTATCCTTAATAAAAAAACATCTCCCTTCTTAAAATGAAAGCAGAATTTTGGCATGCTTTTCCCGCTTTAGTGTGACGCTGATCAACATGAACTCACTACGCACGCCTGCCCATCCAGTTAGTGCTACGAAAAACTGCATACACAAACAAGACAATGTATCTGCCCTTGTCATGTATTGGCCAATTGATCGTATCAAATTTTTTATCCAGAGACAAATTTAGATTGAAGAATGATAATTGTCCCGCTCTAAGATATGATTAGAATGCACGGTATGGAAAATAATTTAAAGAGACGGAAAAGAGAGAGGAGTACCCTTTTTATGATCCTTCTCAGATAATCTTGTTCCGGATTTCTTCAAGTTTTTTAAGAATCTCCCCAGGCGTTCTATCCAACTCATCTGCAATTTTTCTCTGCAAATCCAGGGGCAATGTTGGGAATTGCTCGCAAAGATCTCCGTCAATTACATCCTGCAAAATAATCCAATAATGGTCAACACTGCTCCAAAATCTTACTTAAAACTGGATATGAAAAAACTGAAAAATTAGGCTTCAACATGAACTTTGAGCCGTCAAACATATTCAGGCCTCGTTTGTTTCGAACTATCGAATCACAACTCAATGACAGTGTTTCTCTCACAAAAATTTAAATTTTTTTCTACTACAGTAGTTTCTCTCACATAAATTTACAAATTAACTCATTGTCTCAACTTGAAAGCGAAGGGCCTCAATCTTATCATTGCATAAAACAATTATACATTAACTAAATAATACTTTGAATTTCCAATGCGTAATTCATTTACAAAATACAAACTCCCAAACAATTTTCATTGCATATCCTAATCTGTTACATGTCACATTTTCCATGTCACCTTATGCTCATTAATCATATGTTTCAACCTAAAACAAGAATTTCACAAAAAACCAAAATTATTTACTACTCAAGCCACATTAACGAAAGGCATGGTGGGACACGTTACGCAAAACAATAAATTTTCCACTGCTGCAATCCAATGAAGATGATATATAGTGCTAGTGCATGCAAGACACAAGCTATAAATGAATGTTTAATTGAATAAAATCCTTTTTGTAATTAAAAAAAAAAAGAAGAAGAAAGGGACAACGTCAATGACATCATAAACACATTAAGCATTCCATGCCAGCAAATAAGGAAACAAAATATTTTACCTTGACTGGAAAATAAGCAGATCTATAACCCATGTGATCTCTTCCACATAAGGGTGGATGCTCCTGCCTCATATGCATCTCCAAGTGAGAAAAGAAGTCAACATCGTCACGGGATGTGAATGCAAGCAGTGCCCCCAAACTGCCCATCACTGTCCCATAAATCATGCACTCCCCACCACCTGGAATCAGAGAAGCCTTCTGCAAGCAAGTGGCCACATCGCCAACATGGAACTGCACTATCTCCTCTACCTTGTTGGGAGCTCCATTCAACTTTCCCTGCTCCCACTTTATCCTCCCACCAGTTGGATCTTCTTCTATCTCGTCTGAAACATCCTGTGGTAATCGCACAAAATAGATGTTACCAAACTTGTCTGCACCTGCCATTGTGTCAAAATCCACGTGATACGATGCAGTGAGCCATCTTGGGACACAATCATCGGCAAATATGTACAGCTGATTCTCATCTCGCCTGTACTTGCAATAATGGAATGACTGCAAAAATAGGGGAGGAAATGAGAAAGTAGAGAGTTAGAGTCTAAAGTAAATAAACAGAAACGTGCAAGTATTGGCTCTCAGTGAAAAACTCTCAAGAATTGCACGCCTAAGAACCCGAAAAATAAAATTCAAAAAATTAAAAAAAATTAAAAAAATTAAATTAAAAAAAAAAAGAGGGGGGAGGGGGGTGGTGAAAATTAGAGCATACCTCCTGAATATCACCAACGAAAATTCGATCACGATATGTTTGAATTGATACGATTGTGTTGGGGAAGAGCTTATTCTCACATTTCCTAAGCAATCTCTTTTTCCCAAGATCATATAATCTGAGCACCGGTCCTATTCCAGCAAGTAATCTCCCCTGAAATTGGCACAAAGCAAGAGGAACACCTTCCACTTGTGTTTTGTGCAGAAGTTCAAGGGATTTTCCATCCTCTAGAAACCTGTATATGTGAATGAATCCTGCAGTTAAACTTCTCTTCGGAAAAAACTGCAGTCCCTTCGCTGTACCAACTGCTAAAAGAGTGCCATACTCCTTATCATGAAAATTCACAGTACATATACTGAATGCAGCTTCATTATCCTGAAGCTCCAAAAGGCAAGTGGTACTTGAAGTCTTTGGGTCAAGAACTCTGATGCAAGAAACCCATCTGTCAGACTCGGCCTTGGGATAACCATAATGCTCATCAGATAGGGGATCGTCCCTGTCCTCATCCTCACCACCATTCTCCATTTCCATGTTACCATTTCCGTTTTCTCCCATTCCAGAGGCCTCAAAGCACTCCTTTTTTGCAGCTTCACGCTCTTCTGCTGGGAAAGCTCCCTGATCACCCTCAATAATTACCAATAACTTCCGCTTGGGTTGAAGTACAAACTTTCTTGGAGTGTACCTTAGTGGAATGACAGTTTCGTTGAACGTTTCTCCCAACCTTTCAATAGTAAAAACCCTTAAAGCTTCACCAGCAACAGCAACTACACCTTCTGCACACTGATCAGATGAAAATGAGGCAGCATATTCAAGGGTTTCATAGGAGAGGGGTGTTAAAAGAAAATGTCCTTGGTGAATGTAGCCAAGCCAAGGCCGACTCGACAAACAAAGCATTGCACGCTTTCCTCTCACAATGATGGAAAACAGCTTTGGAGCTCTCAGTCCCAAGAAGCGAGATCGGGAATCAGAAAGTTGACCTGTCACCATATCCACCACAGTTCTGAACAAAACCCCAGTTCGTAAACCAGCATTAAGGAAAAGGCTAGCAGGATGATCAGCACCATCCTCCCCACCAATTGATGCCTGAACTTCGAGAAAAAGAAGAGATTCTGGAGTGGAAGAAACACTTTGCACGCTCAGAATCTGCATACAGTCATCAGGATCCAGTGACAAGATACGAATTGTGTTGTCATATGAACCAACAGCCAAGAAACGAGATCTCTGTCTCCCTTCGGGTACTGGGGCAATATCCAAGCAAGCAATATCTCCAGACATCTCATGTTTCTCCACCTCCATTAGTTGACCAGTCATATCAACCTCAAAATATATAAGCTCTCCTCCACTCAGAGCAATAACTACTTGAAGTCTATTAGAGCCAACTTTAACAATCGTTCTTTTCCCAGGAGTTCTCCACTCATTGATGCGTCCATCTTCCCTGATATGCCTAATGCCATTTGGGTGAACTTGCATAAGAGAATCGTCTCCTATCAAAGAAACGGCAAGTGAAGGGGTTGTATCAAGAAACCCACTATCATTAACTTCTTCAACTGTCTCACCAATTGAAAGCACGAGAGTAGCATTTGCAAATGACACAACAATGTATGCATCAAACTCATCATTGATATTCTTTTTCACAGTCCATACTGCACTTGGTACACCAGGAAGTTCTGACACGGCCATCTCGCTGATTGCCAAACCTGGTCTTAATATCCTGAGAGAAGACCGAGGACCCCGTCCGCAGAGCGTAAATATTTGAGATGTTTCTTCCTCAAAGAGATTAAGGACTTTCATGTCCATAATTGGCATCAAACTCTCAACCTGATCAATCCTTACGAGGTTCTTAAGTCGCCTAGGTTGGAAAAACACAGGCTGGAAACCTTCTTCAGTTTCCATCAACGTAGCAGAGGAAGACTCTATATCATCATCATCCCCTATAGCCTTGAACTGATACAATGAGTGATTCCCAAATTCAGATGCAGCAAATAGAAAACCGGACTTCAGAACACACATAGAAGATGTAACGGGAATTGTATCAAAGTACTTGATTTTCAATTCCGTAACACGGTCATTGTCATGCTCTAAAGTAACTTTAAATATATCTCCATACTCGGTCTGCAAAAGAAAAAAGAACATCGATTTCTGCTTGTGCATAGCTGCCGAAACTATCAGAACCCCACGCTCAGCAGGTAAATCAACACGCCTAGGAATCACAGCTCGAACATCTGGGTGTCCCTGATTCTTATAAATCACGAAATTCTCTGCACACACCAACACACCGCTCGGTCCGTCACCGCCTCCAGGAACAGTGACCAACATATTGGCACCATTATCGACCTGCTCTGACCACTTCCTCGACACATGGTTAAGCCCAAGGTCAAGCTCGTAAAAGGTCAAATGCTTCTGCGCCTCACTGGCCGCCAGACCAGTCGAGTCCTGATCCGCCTCCGAGTAATCCAACTCGATCGCGGCAAATATCGGGTTATCAAAACCACAATCAACCCCACAGATGGAATAAACTATCGTGTGCGACTTGTGTGCTTCCAAGGGGGACGAAATAGTCAACCTAGCAGCTGTATCCCTATTCAAAACATAAACAAGTTTCTGCTTCTCGCAAGCTCCAATCATACAAGCCCTACCCTTGGGATCAATGGCTAAATACTGCCCCGGTACTATCCTCCGACACCCCGATTTTCCAAAAGTTTCTTGGTGAATTTTATCGAACACATTCTTTTCCTTGTTATACTCGAGAATTACAATTCGACCCGAATCGGACCCGACGACAATGTAATCCTTTTGAGCACCAGTGAGCCGAAACTGAGCTAAAGACCTGATTACGCCGAAAATTTCGACGGAGAGAACAGTCTGGATCTTACCATTTTCGTCGGGCCGAAGAAGATCGAGAACCTTGCCTCTGGCGACGACGATCTCCTGAGTCTTTCCGCCGGAGAAATTGCCGTTGATGGCGGAGATTATTCCCGTCGGTCGCTGTAGAGTGAGGCTGTAGAGGTACATGGCCGAGTTTCAGAGAGCTTCCTCGCTAGGGTTATGGATAATGGCGACGAAGAAGAAGAAGGAGAAGATTTGTGAGGTTTGGAGAGAGTGGTAATTTGGGGATTTAGGGTTCTAGTGGAAGTTCATCGAGAACAATTTTCTGGAGAATGTGGAAATAGGTTAGGGTTTTAGATTTGGGATTAACAGAGAAAGAGAGCGGGAGACTAAAGAGAGAGAGAGTTTGAGAGTCCAATCCAATACTGAACCCTAGAAAGTGAAAAGACGCACCGCCAGACCTCCGTTAAAAAATTAAAAATAAATACATATAAACTACTGCCTTTTATTGACATATCCAACGGCTGAAATCAACTAAACCATGCGCACTATAGGGTCTCATATTTTAGAGTGTGACTTGAATGTAGTTTTTGAGTTAAATTTAAATTATAATTTGACTTAAAATTATAACTTGAGTTTGTGTTTATTTGTGTACATTTGAGTTATGGTTTGAGATAAGAATCTTTTTGAGTTTGTATTTGAGTGAATCAAAACTTGAATTTGTATTTAGATAGTATTTTAATAAAAACTCAATGGTGATTAAATATTTTAATAAGATATATGGGTGGGGTTTTATTCATCTTTTCGTTGTCAACGCATAGAAAAAAAATCAT
>NW_010361068.1:946681-992681 GCF_000414095.1 Morus notabilis | reverse complement strand
CTCTCCAAAAGTGCGCAACAACTCCATCACATTTAGCTGATCCACTTTCCTCATGGACTCTCCCCAACCTATATTTACACATGAAGATTGTTGCCTAGAGAAAAGCAGAAGTAATCTTCTAAAATCTAATAAACGCTCTTAAGAAGAAACCAAAACAAAAACCTCTCCAAAAGTGCGCAACAACTCCATCACATTTAGCTGATCCACTTTCCTCATGGACTCTCCCCAACCTATATTTACACATGAAGATTGTTGCCTAGAGAAAAGCAGAAGTAATCTTCTAAAATCTAATAAACGCTCTTAAGAAGACTTGATCACTTTCAAAAATGGCAAAAACTATCCTATTCTCCTCACTAACACTCAAGGTCATTGCCTACATCGTTCTTCTAGCCATCACCATTGGATGTGCCAGCTCAGCAAGAATTCTTGATGAGGTGGACCCACAGCCTGAAATCGCCAATCCCCAACCTACAACTGGCCCAATCGGCGACCAACTGCAGCTGAATCCCACCACCCCTCTCCCAAGTGGCCAAATCCCAGCCGTTACTCCCATCACCCCACCTGTCGACGACGACTCTGACGACAATGCTGACTCACCAATCCCCGAAGTCGGCGCAAGTGCTGGCGATGATGACTCACCACAACCCAACACCAACCAGCCAGGTGTTCCATCGCCTGGTGCCAGCGTGGCACCAATAGCTGGTCCCGCCACCACGTCCCCTGCTGGGTCGGGCCCACTCAACCCAACCGGTGATGTGACATCGGCAGGCGCGGCCCCAGGCCACCCGACTCTTTCTTTCTACATGCACGACATCATTGGCGGGTCCCACCCGACAGCCCGGATTGTGACGGGGCTTGTAGCCAGCACGATCTCCAACGTTCCCTTTACGAAGGCCAACAACAACATTTTCCCAGTCAGCGGCGCGGCCCCGTTGACCACAGCCAACGTCAACGGCATCCTCAACAACAACAGGAACAACCTGCCGTTCCTCGCCGGGCTCAACGGCCAAGGCGCGTCGGGCTTCACCAACACGCAGACCAACACCTTCATCCAGAACAGCGGCAACAACAACATCGTCGCCGGCGGCTCCGGGCAGCCATTCGTCACCGCCGGGCAGCTGCCATCCGGCTCCGCCACCCTGCAGAAGCTGATGTTCGGCTCGGTGACGGTGCTCGACGACGAATTAACCGAAGAGCACGAGCTGGGATCGGCCGTGATCGGTAGGGCTCAGGGGTTCTACCTGGCGAGCTCTCTGGACGGGAACAGCCACACGATGGTGATGACGGTGATGGTGCATGGAAACGACCATGACCATCACGTAGAGGATACCATCAGCTTGTTCGGTGTCCATAGGACTGCGACGCCGGTGTCCCACGTGGCGGTGATCGGAGGGACGGGGAAGTATGACAACGCGCAGGGTTACGCTACGGTGGAGTCGCTTCCCCACGTGGACCAGCACACCACGGACGGCGTGGATACGATCATGCATATCAACATTTACCTCTCTTGAGTAAATAATGTTTTTTTTTTAATCTTATATTTTCTTTGTGTTGTCATGTTCTAGATAAATAGTGGTTTATGTTTAATTGTTTGGAAATGTGGTGTTGTGGTCTTGTGGTATATCGAGTACTATTACAGTGTTCAGTACTCTTAATTTGATGCATCTTAAAGTACAATGTATGTGAATTTTAATGAAAATTAAGGTTCTTACATATCTGGATTGGTCCCGCTGATTGAAGTAGTAATGTGTTTAGTGTTCGAACGGAGTTTTTTTTTTTTTTTTTTTTTTTCTTCTTACTGTTCTTTTGAGATATCAAAGACCTCATTTTTTTCCCTGTAGAAACCATTTATTTATTCTTTATTTCTTTATTTATTATTGTTATCACGGGTTTTGTCACAAGTGTTAGAAGTAGAGAAGATGAAATAGAGTTAATGACAATTTGGTACTGAGTTTTTATTTTGCAATGTACTATAGATGACTCTAGTGTTTAGAGGCATCATATCTGTGTAAAAAATGGATTAATTAGTAAATTAAGCCGGTGCCGGTTAAAGTGACCAAAATCTTTTCAACTCCATGTATAAGTTCATTTCAGGGTACGTATGATTTTTTTTTAATATAGTGTGAGATTTATGGCTCTCACTTGATTAATATAAAATAAAATCATCAAATTTTGAAACTTCGTTTTAGGGTATTTATACTTTGTTTTTTATAATACGGTGTGAAATTTATGGCTCTCACTTTACTAATATAAAATAAAACCATCAGAATTTGAAATTTCAAAAAACACGCAAATACTCGCGCAACATACCTTAAGTGGTCCATATCAATATGATCATTTAAACACGATTAGAGAAAACAAGTAACAATTATTGTTAGTGTTACACCCAAAAACTGTTTGACTAATTAGTTGGATAATTTGAGTGGTATGGATAAGGACAAGAGTTTTAGGTCAACTAAGAGATTACATTTTGTTTCACCTACAACTAATGCTTAAAAACCCCAAAACTGGCATCTACAAGATACTTGAAGTTCCCAAAACTTCCTCTAATAGCAGACCTTATTGAATAATGTACAATAAGTTGATTTTTAGTTAGATGTGGGCCAAGGAATTTTGTAGACTTGATGAATAAGGTCAATAAATTGTATTCGTGTTTTTCAGCTACTGCAGATATGATACATTACCTGGCCAACTAAAATGAGTGCCTTCCACCAAAATATCAGACAAATAAATAAGTTTTATGCAAAGATTAAGAGTCCATACAAACATCATTAAAATATACCTGATTTTCACTAGTGTATATAGGAAACCTCTTCACTCTATCAAAAAATTTCCCAGTGTCTATACACATCTTTTCTTATGAGCATGAGCAAAATATCCATGATCTTCACTAAGAGGAAAAAAAAAATCATCACTCTATCAAACTTTGGAACTCTTCACTCTAACAAACTTTAAGCCTCTTTCACTCTATCAAACTTACTCACTTGACCAAAACTTTGCAATGTCTGTACACGTCTTCCCCCACCCCCTAACTGGGGCTTGTTCACAAGAATGTTGTGCAGAAAAAGAATACAAAAGAAAAAAGGACTGTGTTCAAGAACTCTTCACGCTAAAAAAAAAACTCTGCCATGAGCTCATCAAACAACAATCTCTCTATTTCCGTACCAATAGCATCAATCTCGTCTCCTAAATCTAACTTTCCTAATTCACTTTCTAGCAGTGTCTCTGCCGAGCTCTTGCAACATTCCTTTTCTTGGCTAACAAGCAACCTCCAGAGATCTTCCTGAATCATCTCCTCGTCACGAACAGAGCTCAACCTTCTCGACACAGACTTTTTCCATGCAGGTACACCGATGCACGGAAGGATAATCTCCATCAACCCTTCATTCATGCGGTCAAACAGAAGTCTTCTCTCCGACCTCTTCCAAGACATCTGTTCACCGTACTTCTTCTCTAAGGTCTCAAAGACCGAAAGGCTTATTGGGCAATCCAGAGAGTGCCAGGTACCGAATTCCTCCAAATTCCAACAGTGAAAACTCGCCTCTGCTAACACGTCAACAAGGTATGAGAAGTTTCTACTTTCTTCGACTATGAAGATTTTCATAGTCACTTCATCCCCTTTTGAGTGGCCTGCAGATTTTTCCTCGCTTTCATCATCACTTGATACAGCCATTCCAGATCCATCTGAGTATGTTTCTGAGTCCTCTGATTTTAGAAGTTCAAGATGTCTTCTTAAGTCTAGCGCCAGAGAAAAAACAAAGCTATTTAAGAATGGGGATTTAGAAGACAAGCCACTGTTAGAAGGCAGAGCCTATTCCAGTTACTTACCACAGATGTCACCCTTTACCATTCCCAAGAACTCGGAGCTAATTATAGCCTCTTCGCTAAATGGTGGTTCCAGAACTGATGTTGGAGTAGGCTGATAAGCCTCTTCCAAACTCACCAGAGAATCCAGCTCCGTGCCAGAGCAGCGCGAGAAATCAGAACTTTCTTCATGAAATCCAATTGGTTTGTCCTGCAATTTTTACAGTTTTGAAGATGCCATATTATAGGGAAAGCGGATATATATTTAAGAAACTAAAAATTTTTCTTAGAAAGTAATCATCATATCAATAACCTAAAACGGCTTTTTAAAACTAAGGAGTAGCATGCTAAAAAGGTTTTTTCAACTAGAAGTCAAAGAAACTCCTGTTAAAACGAATATCCAGATGGCATTTAAAAACTACATATATACCAAAATTCGAAAGAAATCGACAGCTGAATTAACAAAATTATATTGTCGTTCATTTCACCGATTTAAATTTTGTTAAAATAAAAAGTTCTTATAAATAGTCACATTTAATTTTTTTATTACAATAAAAATTTTTTAAATAAAGTGACATCTCAATTCGAATTAAAAACTTAAATTTATGATATTCGTAAGAAATTGAACCAACCCCCTGCGGGAAAAGAGAAGTCATACGAAGGCAACTAAATGACTTTTAACTGCTTCTGAAAAGGTCAAGAAAAAATAGTAACCAATGGCAGAAATGCGGACCAACAGAAATAATCACAAAAATGATTGTCTACGCATATATACGAAGGGTCACCTAGCTTCCTCATAAGCTGATAAAAAAGGGGTCCTAACATCCTAAATAATATCCATTTTGAAAGGGCTTTAAGCATCCTTCTGTAACAAAAACTAAAACAACAACAAACCTGTGAAAGAGAAGTATCTGTAGCACAGCTAGAAAAATCGTCGTCTTCCCCTATTTGCTCATACTCGGATTTTACAGAGGGCTTGACTGCAAATTTATTCTCTGCATCCACTATCACATCTGCAACTTTCGTAAGCATCACATTCTGCTTAAACATATTGCCATCATCAAGCTTGTGCTTCATCTTATCTTTCCTCACCCATGTCTCAAGTAACGCGTTACGATCTTCCATATCAGAGCAGGAACTTACTGAATCCAGGCAAGGTAGAAATTTATATTTCTCGGAATTAAGTTTCAAGTCTTTCGCTTCCGAACCCTCCTGATCAATATTGTGTTTCCTAAGTTTACACCTTGCCCAGTTAAGAGAATCCGCTGACCTCAAATACAATTTACTGCGAAAAGCTTCATATTTCGATTGTTGTTTTGAGAACTTACTGAGGTCCAGATTTTTCAGGCCATGCCTACGACTATTAGGCTTGCGATTTTTTGGTCTCGAATCGTGATTTTGTATCACAAACAATTCATTCAGGGAACTGCCTTTTTTGCTCATTGGATACCTTTCAGAGAGCTGCTTCTGGAACGTGTGGGAATTGTTCGAGGAAGCGGCGGATTGGCATTGCTTTGTCAGGTCAGAAGAACAAATAGGAGGTGTCGATAACCCAGATTTTATGGTCAAGGCGTTACCATTAGAACACGGTAACGAGAAATATCTTCCAGAAAAACCAGACTCAATAGGCATTGGTTTCAGAACAACAATTCTTCTATCTGGAGAGCCTGCTTCATCTTGTGTCCCCAACTGAGATCTCGAGAAATCATAGAAACGAAGACCAAATTCTTCTTGATGAGAACCTGTAACTGTGCTGCTATTCTCAAGTATTTGACGCGGTCGAAGATATCCGAGTTCAGTTTTAGTACTCTTTCGTTTCCTGTGAGTATCAACATTTCTACGAATAGAAGTACTATTTTTGCTTGTGAGGGGAATGGAAGCTTGCAGACCATGAGTAGGCTTGGATAACAAAGAGTTTCTGTATGGGATATATGTCTGAAAATGACCATTCTTCGAATCAACTAATTCTAAAGAATCTTGGAAATTTTTTGGAGTTTGAGGCTTTTCATTCACTAAACGGTTTCTGGGGGTGATGCTATTCTTCCCCATAGCATGTTCGTCTTCCTTCAATGTTTTAACCACTTGGCAAACATCCTTAATTTGTTTCTTCTCTTCAAGTGTCTTCCTAAGCGAGTGCTTCTTCCCGACCCCAATCGAAGCAACTCTCCACAGATAATTCTCAGAAAGCACTCTTTGAGGCTTCTGGACAGCCTCCTGAGGTTGTGGAAGTTCATCAAGACGCATTAGTCTTGCCATCACACTTGGAGGTGTACTTTGTTTGGATTCCATTTCTGTAAAACAATGCCTCGCACTACACTAGATAAATAGCCCCACTCAAACTCGAGTAATTTCTACAAAAAGACAGGATTCATCTGCACCAAATTCAGATAAAGAAAAGGTTTCATGAATAAATTTAAGGAATATAACTCATTTTTCCAATTATTGCTACCATTATATATTCTCTGTCTCTCTCTCTCTTTTCCTTTTGGGGTCTGGTTACTTTATCAGCCCTGAGCCTCTAAATATCTAACAACTTATCAAAATCACGAATCCCAATTGGAAAATAGTAACTTTTACTTACCCAATTGTCCTCTGCAGTTCTACAACAACTCCAAACATCTGATACTAAAATTGGAGCCGCTCCGAGTTCCTAAACCTCGGATTCTGGAAATCAAAGCAAAGTTCAATAAATACACCAAGAGACTATATAGAAATCCAAATCAAATAATTAAGAAACAGAAATAGAAAACACGACAAAGACCGTATTAGATGCCTAACAAAATGATAAAGATGTGAAAAGAGAAGAAAAGACTAACTACAGAAAAATCAACCAAAAGAATTAAAAATTGAAAGACATAAAAACAAAAAGAAAAAGCAGGGGAACCTCATTTAAGAAGCTAAAGCTCATATTCCCATAAGAGCAAAGGAAAAAAGTTACTAGAAACAAGAAAAAACAGACCAAAATTCTGAAACAAAGACCTTCTTTCTGGCAGGCAATCATTGGAAAAATAAAGTGAACCTCGCGCCAAAGCATGTTAAAGTTAATAAATTCAATAACATCATTGCAAAAGGACAATATTCAGACTGTAAAAAATTATACCAAAAAATAATAAAATCTCCAACAACCTCGATTTCATTGAAACCATGAACACAACCATTAAAAGAAGCAAAAACCCATCTTTCTTTGACAAAACAAAAAAAAGAAGCAAAAATCGAACAGAAACTATATTCTAAGCTTCAAAATTCCATGTACCACCAATAAAAAAGAAAACCCAGGTGGGAATTTCAAAAGGAATTAGAGAGAAAAACTTGCCTTCTTCAGCGGCTCCTCCTATCAGAGCATTGATTGCTCACCGGGAATTCAAAATAATCTTTATCGAATCGGGTCAGTCAGGACATTAATGACAAATGTGAGTAATTGACGTAAAATTATTGAATAATTGTTGTTCTTTTTTCTTTTCTGGGTCTTGATTATAAAAAGCGTTTAAGATAATAACACCCCAGACAAGTTGTAAATCTCGGGTCAAACGGATTTTTAACCGTAGTGGGTTAAGTCAACGATAATGAAATCCTCTCTTTTTTTCTTTTAGATTTTTTGGGCAGGATCTAGAAAACGAACTACCGGTTACCAGAAACTGATTCAATAGTTAAAACAACAGGGAGGTTCTTTAGTACACTAATTGTTAAATTTTTTTAATTATTAAATTTATATATTTTTTAATTTTTACGTTATTTTATATAAATTAATTCATAAAAAATATGATTTATTAATACGTTAAAGTACCGAAAAAGATATTAAAAAAAATTTGTTACTATTAGAAGATTTACCATGGAGGGATTTTTTTTCCCTTCACGCTTACTTAACATGAAAATGGTCGGCAAGAAAACCCAGAAAATGGGATTTGAGAATTTTTTTGCTAATCATGGGATTTGAGAATTTTTTACCGGTTTAGGATTTGAAATTTGAAAAGAATCGATATTAGAGACGTGTTGAAATGAAAACAATGGGAAATTATTTATAATAATGATTAACGTGTGACAATAGGGCTATAATGGTGACGTTGCTTCGGTTTTTTTTTTATTTTTAATGAGAAATTTGTTTTGCTTTTTGGTTGGCGGATCTGTCTTTTTCTGGCAAAATATGCGCGAAATTGTTGTCTTTCTAGCCAAACTGGCGCCAACAGGATATTGTTCTTTAATTTACATGAAATTATAGTACTTCCAAGTATTTGGTTTCTTAAATGTGAAGAAAATTTCCAAGTGATGTGGACTTGGATGTAGCAAATTGAGGGGTGGAAATAGGGGAATTGGACGTAGCATCATAGCAATTAGCATTCGGGATGTCCCACTTTATTGTATTGGTAGAAGGATGTCCCCCTTTTATTGCTAAACAATTTTGGTGGGCACTTGCTAATTAGGGTTACATGTCATTTATTTATTTATTTATTTTTGGTAATTTTAGGGTAAGCAATTTAGGTCCACCTTTACTTGAGCGATGTCTTGTAACCTCAACACGAGCATTTAACGATGTCAAATGGGACGTGTTGTGTTTTGCCTTTCTCATTTATTATAGATTTAATAGTGTTGCATTTGTATTCGTGCCGGTCTAATTAGGGTTCGTTTGGTTGGAGGATTCAAACTATGTGATTCGAATCATTTTCGATTTACGTGTATTTTTTATGAGAGAAAATACTGTAGCGAACCATGAATCATGATTCGAATCAGGGAACGAATCCCTCTACCAATAATCGTATTAAGTTGTATTGAGTTTGTTTGTGATTTATGACATCACGTGCAACATTGTACGCATTTATATTCATGTTGTGGTATTGCAATGCTTGTCCTTTATTCATACCTTTTTATCGTGCCCCAATATAAAATTATGAATAATCAAGACAAATAAGTATTTAACATAATTAAAACCATTAAATTTTAACAAAAGAAGCATATTGTATTATAGGTGTTAATCTACTCTGTTTTGCATGTATCAAGAATTATTAATAATTAATACATTAACAAAAACATGTAAGTTAGAAGGTAAGTCGACTGCTACCCTGTCAATGGCCCAGATTCCACTATTAAGTAATAATTGCATAACACTTATGATTGTAATGTCTCATTTAAACTATTCTATGATGAGATTGGGATAAAGCTGAAGATTTTCTAATGTGGATCATATATTTCCAAATAAAGTTTAAGTCTAATTAGTCCAAGTTGTCTCTTAAAAGCTTCAGTGTTGGGAAGTGGGCTTAAATTAACACTTCAAGACTTTCTGCATTTAATCCAAGTTGAGTATCTTAAAAGTTTACCTATAGGCACCAATACAAAGTGTGATATTAGAGATAAAAATGCAGGGAAAGGAAAGAATATCAGCCCAGTTCAGTCTTTTAAAGCTTGATGAGTTAGGGCATTGTTTGATCTGAACTTTTATAGAATAAATTTTAAAAATAAAAATAAAAAAACACTTTAGACCTGCCCGGCCTCAAAATGTTTTGAAAAAAAAAAAACCAGAACTACCACTTAAAATGGTAAAATATATATTATTTATGACACTCTATAAAAAATAAACAATTGTTATTCAGTTAATAAAAAGAAAAGAAAAGACATTTATGACACATAATTATTTAAAATGACATATACATTAGATTTATACAAAATTATAAGAAACCATGTACTTTTTTCAAATACTTTTTGGACCTAAACTACCGCCCCGACCCAAACACTAAATCATATGAAGGGTCAGGTCAAGATTGAGTCAATAGTAATAAGCTTTAAGCTGGCCATTTGGTTATACCCAAACTTATAATTCTATGTAATATAAGAAATTTAAACTTAAGAACCTTATGTTTCCATGTCTTGTTCATTTTCAATTCTCTTCAAATATGTTCTTATTTGGTATTTACATTTGTTCTGATCATTTGGTGTTGTTTTATTTATTCATTTATATTTTTAAACGAAGAATTGTTTTTAACTAAATAAAATATACAAATATCAATGCAAATGTTCTTGTGAGACATAAGACGAAACCTTCAATTGAGACCAGAGTAAAATCGGCTCTTCATTGTCACTACTAGAGTAAAATCGGTTTCTGCTGCTTCAATGTGTGCTACATTTGACAAGGGGCTAAAGTTGTGATGGTAATGTTTCTTCTCAACCGTTTGACTGAAATTGAATGATGGTTGAGTTTGCTAAAAGACCTTCATACACACGACTTTGGGCCTATTTAGTTCGGTTCGAGTTGATATTATAATTTTTGGGTAGAACTCATCCTCAAAAGTTAGCTTTTGGGGTTGAGTTCTACCCAAGAGTTATAACAATTGGTATCAGAGCATGTCCCTCCTCAGGCCCACGTTGCGGAATAGGCGATCTGGGGAGGGGTGACCTGGAAAGGCCAGAGTGGGCCGCTGTAGACATCGATGTCGGAAGCGTGTTGGTGTGTTAAGATCCTAGTTGAGTCCCACATTCCTAAAGTATGGGCTTAGTATGTGGGTTTATAACCACTTGGGCACCATCTCCCTACAAGCTAGCTTTTGGGGATGAGTTCATGAACTCATCCCCAAAAGCTAGCTTGTAGGGAGAGGGTGCTCAAGTAGTTATAAACCCACATGCTAAGCCTATAGCAATGTGGGATTCAACTAGGATCGTAACATACCACCACGCTTTCGACACTGACGTCCACGGCGGCCCACTCTAGATGAGTTCTACCCAAGGGTTATAACAATTGGTATCAGAGCATATCCCTCCTCAGGCCTACGTTGCGGAAGGGGTGACCTGGGGAGGGGGGGACCTGAAAAGGCCAGAGTGAGTCATCAATAGTGGGCCGCCATGGACGTTAGTCTCGGAAGCGTTGTGGTATATTATGATCCTGGTTGAGTCTCACATTGTTAAAGTATGGGCTTAACATGTGGGTTTATAACCACTTAGGCACCCTCTCCTTATAAGCTAGCTTTTGGGGATGAGTTTTACCCAAGAATTAGAATAAGAGCTTTTTATTATAGTAAAAAAGTTAAATATAATTATTTCTGAGAGCTTTTTACTGTAATAAAAAAAAATTAAATGTGATTATTTCTTAGAGTTTTTTACAATAACGAAACTCGAATTCTAAATTCAAACATGTGAAATGAATTGGGCGGATTGTAATACTCCTGTTGAATCCAATCCCATCTCCGATTCTGTAATCCAAATTACTAGAATTCTCTATCCAAGTAGTCGTCAAAAGTTGACCATTTAGCTCCAAGCATTAGTCGGAAAATGAAAGGTGAATCTGAATATGTCACACGCAAAATCAAGATATGAATATATAATTGACACAACAACCAGTCAATTTATAGAATCATATAAAGTTGTACTCTTACTACCGAATCGTATAAAGTTGTGTCATTACTTTAGAAAAAGTTGAAAATACCTCTAAATGAAAATACCTTTCATAACGTTGGTGGGTTTCTTAATTCATGTGGAATGGACCACCATGTCACTCAACCTTCGTGGCCACTTTAGAAGATTCTATTTATGACATATAGCAATGGTAAAATTATTTATATATATATATATATATATAAAAGCAATGGTAAAATTTACGGCAATGAGTTCCATTATGCACATGAAGTGTTATGTACTTGTTCTAATTGTCTCATGCAATCCGGGGAAGAAAGGGTTAATTATTTTAAGAAATTTATATGTGATGCCATATACGATAGAGCCTATTTTTAGATGTAATATTATACTAAAATTAAAAAATATATTTAAATTGAACAAATACTTAATGAAATTTAGACAGTTTAAAAGGGTACAATTATTTTATTCGTGAAAAAGAAGAAGAAAACCATTTCATATATATATTCAAATCAATCCACTGCGGTTTTCTCGCACTTTCTTACTTATTAAAAATAGAATAATATTTGATAACTATTTTAATCGCTCTTATTGATCTTAATAACGAGTAATTGTTGCTAAAATGTCCAACCAACGGAATTTGAATCAACATTGATGATCAGTATATACTTTTTTATAAAACACGCGATTAAACCCGTAATCTTCCACTTAAACTCCACTCCACTTGAATCTTCTTGCATCACTAGACGAAGATGTATAAACATTCAAGTTTTCCTCACAATGATAAACTTTAATATCAAAGTATATTCCTTCAATCATCAATGCATGAAAATTGTGAAAAATAAATTATTTCTCAAAAAAAAAAGTGTGAAAATGGAACAAGAGGAACAAAATATGAGTATCTAAAAAACGGAAGAACAAACCATTGGTCCTTAAATTATATGTATCTTGTTACTTTGGTCCTTAAATTATTAATTCTA
This sequence comes from Morus notabilis, assembly GCF_000414095.1. Lineage (NCBI taxonomy): Eukaryota > Viridiplantae > Streptophyta > Magnoliopsida > Rosales > Moraceae > Morus > Morus notabilis. Next base: position 980,565 of record NW_010361068.1, on the reverse strand, counting down.
ATATATTATTTACTGAACTTTTTATTGCATAATGGAATAAAAACATTTTTTTTTGGAAAACTTTATGGTGCATCCTTCATTTGTGACTCATTAGTGGAGTAAGAGTTTTTGACTGTTAGATTAAAATTTTAACGGTTAGATTTATATAAGTCCGTATTAAATATTTACAGTGCGTTACACAAAAATATTTTTACTGTAGGTCTGACCGTTGAAAAATTAATTTAATAATAAAAACACTTACTCCACTGTTGAGTTATAATTTTAGGATGCCCATTTTTCTATGAAAAAAAAAACTATTTGCAGACCGAAAGAATGGACAAGTAGGCACCTTTCTTTCTCTCTCTCTTTCAGTTATTAACACTATTGGTGCCTAAATTATGTACATCTTATCACTTTGGTCTTTGCACATTAAAATTGATGACATATTTTTAAAATTTCACGAAGATCACCATGTTCTAAACGCATAATAATTGAAATTTTTATAGAAATAATTATATTAAGTGCTAAATACTCTCTTAATTGTTATTACGATACATTAAAAATCAGAATATTTTGCATTTAATGAAACTATTTATGTAAAAAAAAAATTAATTATCATGTATTGGAACATGATTATCTGTAAGAAGTTTAGAAGTCTTTTACCAATTTTAATGTTCAGATATAAAAAGGTAAAAAGTCAAGAGCTTAGGGAGTAAATTGTTAATTAAAATTGAGGGATTAAAGAGATAGAATGCACATACTTTAAGGACTGATTAGGTTAATTACACTCTTTTTTTTTTCTTGGGAAAACAAGTAGGCATGTAACACCCTGAGGAATTAATTGAGATTAATTAAGGTAATTGAGATTTTTAGTGTGCCTAATCTAGATTAATTAATTAAGTATTAATTAATAAATGTTTCTCACACGTGTGAGTTTAAATAGTTCAAAGGTATTTAAATTATTCTCAGTAATTTATTTTAACCCAGAAGTGTGTATGGGCACATTTCTGGACTGCTCTTTTAAAATATTGTACACATGTCCTTTTCTTTTTCTTTTTCCTTTTTCTTTTCTTTTTCCTTTTTCTTTTCTTTTTCCTTTCCTTTTCTTTTCTTCCTTTCCTTTTCCTTCCCGTGCACTTCCTCTCTCGCTGTCTCTCTCTCTCTCGCTCCCTCTCCCATTTTTATCCCAAATCAAACGGATCTTGAACCAAGGAAAGATTTAAAGAAGTTTTCAACGTCAAGAGAAGGATTCGAGGTAAGATTACTGAAAGAACTTCTCTTGAATCTCAAGTTTTTGAATTTCAAAACTTATTTTTGGTTCAAACCGGATATTGATGGTTTTTTTAGTAAAACTAGGGTAGAAATTAGAGATCTTAGGTTCTTTGGACTTGTTTTAGGACCTAAACCCAGATCTAGTGATTTTCCTTTGAAACATTTCGATTTGGGACTGAGATTGCAGGTTTTGGACTGGTTTCCGCGAGCTTCTCTCGCGTAGCTGATTCCACCGGTCGACCAGTGCGGTCGACCGGAGTGCACACCACCGGTCGACCGGTGGTAATGCACTGTTCTGTCACCGGTCGACTGGTTGACACGGGGTTTGACCCTGTTTGGCCTGAAATTACTGATTTGACCCCTTTTGGCCTGAAATTGTTGTTTTGACCCCTGTTTTCGGGGAGAACCCAAATTAGCTTCATTTGGGGACTTGAGATGAATGGATTAGCATCTTTAATCCTTGATTTGAGATGGAAAACCCTTGGAATGATATATTGAAACATGAAAATGGATTAGGGCACACTAATTGGAAACCTTGGTATCTAATTGAGATTGGATTGCTTTAGGAATGAAAATTAATCCTAAAGTGTTGTCTTGCATTAGTGATCGCTGAGGATTCAGACTGAAGGGGCTTGAGGAAGCGGAAGCCTGAAAAGGCAACGCTAATCCCAGGTTTGATAGTGCGAGGTAGGATTTCTATCCCTTTTCCTTGTGAGCCTGTTTTCAAAAAGGATTTTGGCCTTGGAAATGTTTTAAACGAAAGGGGTTGGTTTGCGAAAGAAAAACTCTTTGAAAACCATGGCTTGTGGAGTTTATGGAATCCATGGCTTGTCTTGTCCATGGAATCCATAGCTTGTCCAGTCATGGAACCTCATCGCTTGCTCAGCCATGGGGCCCGCGACTTGAGTAGTTCGTGGGGTCATAAAAATGATTTTCAGAAAAGTTAATGCATGATTTCTTAAGCAAAGAGATCTTGTAAACTGGTAATAGAGTCTATTGCTGTAAGCCTAGATAGGATGCGGATAGTGCATCCTCGGGGGCAAAACCCGAAACTCGGTCCGGGTAGGCGAGGCACTTGGTTAGGTAAGTAATTTGTACTAATTACTTGCTGAAGCCTGTAATACGGTTATTTTCAGTTATATTTCCTTTGAGAAAAAGGATGTGTGGTTCCGGCTGTCTGTTGGAACTGAATGTCTATTTATTTTATTTACTTATTCATTTATTTATTCGTTGCTCATTTAATTATCCATCTAATTATACAGTCATTTCAAATTACATCATACTGGGCCTTTCGCTCACGTTTTATATTTTAAATGTGTTAAACCCCTCCCAGGAGATTCTAGGAGCGGTGCACAATAGCTGGATATTTGCTACGGAGCAGTTGAGTTGTGCTGCTGTTGGAATCAAGTGAAGATTGTGTTCATCCTCTGGAATAAAATGTAAGGAAATGAGAATTCTGTAAACTCTAGAAATATTTGGATTAACTAGGCTATGGTTTATGTTTGTTGTAATTGGTTGTTTACATGTTCATGTATGTACGATACTGTATGTCCTGTGGGTGGAGCTCTGTGTGTTGTCAGAGGCTCAGGATTTAGAAATTTATATTATATTTTAAATGCAGTTAAGCGTGGTTCGTTTGGGAATCTGCTTTATTAACCCATAATCGAGCTCCACGTCACCCACCATGTTTGGGGGGCGTGACAGAGTGGTATCAGAGCCCTACGTTAAAAAATCCCAGGATTGTACATACATGTGTGACATCTGTAATCCACTGAACAGTCTAGTTTTATTTCAGTTAAAGGAAATGGCGCTTCGTCGTAGACCAGCTAATCAACGGGCACAACAGAATCAGGGATTTCTGGATGCCATGTATGTTGCCTTTCAAGGCATGGCCACTAGAGCTCAAAACGAGCGGCCGGTTGAGGATAAGAAGTAAGGGTACTTCCGAGAATTTAGGCGTGCGCCTATCCCCTCGTTTAATAGTGAGGGAGGACCCCAGGAGGCAGAGTTCTAGTTAGACTCCATAGTCAAGCACTTGAGTACTATGGGAGTCCCAGATAAATACTGGGTGGAATTTGCGGTATACAAGATGGGGGGTTTAGTAAATACTTGGTGGAAACATGCCAAGAGAAGAATAGATGTTGCAGGACTGACCTGGGAGCAGTTTGAGACACTGTTCAATGAGCAGTACTTCCCACAGAGTTATAGGGATGAAAAAGTGCTGGAATTAATGTCTCTGCTACAAGGTGACATGTCTGTAAGGGAGTATGAGGCCAAGTTTACTGACATATCCCAGTTTGCGCCATCTTTGGTGGAATCTGAACACCTTAGATGTCCTAAGTTCGAGAAGGGCCTCAAGAACTCTGTGAGGAGATCATTGGTGGCTTTGAGAATTCAGAATTTTCGGGATTTGGTAGCTTCTGCTACTAGGGTGGAGTAGGATAACATAACTTATCACCAAAGTAAAGAACAAGCTGGGCGAGTTTCAGCTTCTGACGGACCATCCGCTTCTGGCGGGCCACAGCGGAGTGGTAGAAGGAACCGCAACCAGGGACAGCCTGGTGGGGGAATGATTAGCGGTGGCAGTAGTTCGTCAGGAAGTGACAGAAGTGCTCCATACGGACCCAAATGTCACCATTATGGGCAGGTGGGCCATATTAGGAGGAATTGTCCTAACCAGCCGCCGGCTCAACAAGCCCAAAGTGACGCTTCGTATAGTCAAGAGGGGCCACCACAGTATGTGCCACCATACCAGCCACACCAGATGCCATATCCTCATGTGCCAACTTATCAACCACCTCAATATACACAATTTCGGCACCAAGTGCTGAGACCTGTACAACCACCTCCGCCACAACAGTATAGGCTAGCGACCCAACGCCCTAATGTTGGTGGTAGAGGGAAATGGAAAGTACATGGGCAAGCTTATGCCCTGGCAGGAGGCAGTTCGGGAAGTCAGGCCAGCAACGCGGTGGTTAAGGATATGATTCTAATCTCTCATTCTTTTGCTCACGTGTTGTTTGATACAGGTGCCACACACTCTTTTGTATCAAGTTCTTTTGTTCGGACTTTAAAACTGAAATCTAAGAATTTAGAAGTCCCGATAACTTTGAACTCCCCACTGGGATGTGTGGAGGTGTTGAGTGTATGTAGATCATGTGAAATCACGATTGGGAGTGAGCGAATGAGAGTTGACTTAATTATCCTTCTGATGAGCCTGTTTGACGTGGTCTTCGGAATGGATTGGTTGTCAGAATGCGGTGCAATTGTTGACTGTTACCGTAGGAGAGTGACTTTGATGACTAAGTCTGGAACAATGATTTCTTATCAGGCAGATATGAATCCAGTCCTGGGAGAACGACTGTTGAAGTACAGTGTTGGGGGACGGAGGAATCTAGCCTGTTTTTCTTCCCTTCTTGCTTTGGAAGGTGAACCTGAGGTAATTGGAGATAGTGCGGGAATTCCTGTAGTGGATGAGTTCACAGATGTGTTTCCTGAGGATTTACCTGGTTTACCGCCAGAACGGGAGATTGAATTCGGTATTGATTTGGTTCTGAGAACAGCACCTATTTTCATTCCTCCATACCGGATGGCTCCGGCGGAGATGAAAGAATTAAGGAGGCAGCTTGAGGAGTTAGCAGAAAAGGGATATATTCGGAATAGTACTTCACCTTAAGGTGCACCGGTGCTATTTGTGAAAAAGCACGACAGATCTCTTCGGTTATGCATTGACTACTGTTAATTGAATAGGATAACTATGAAGAACAAATACCCACTGCCGAGGATCGATGAATTATTCGATCATTTGGGTGGATCACAGTTTTACTCCAAGATTGACTTGAGATCGGGGTACCACCAATTGAAAATTAAGGAGGAGGACATTCCGAAGACTACTTTTAGAACTCGGTACGAGCATTTCGAGTTTCTTGTAATGCCTTTTGGGCTAACGAATGCCCCGGCGGCATTTATGGACTTGATGAACCGTGTTTTCCGGTCGTATTTAGATCGGTTCGTAATTGTCTTCATTGACGACATACTGGTTTACTCGAAGACTTGGGAAGAACACGGGCAGCATTTGAGAATTGTTCTTCAAACTCTTCGTGAACACCAGTTGTATGCTAAGAAGGAGAAATGTGACTTCTGGCTGACAGAATTGAAGTTCCTTGGGCATGTGATTTCAGGACAAGGAATCTCTGTCGATCATTCTAAGATCGAGACTATGCTACAGTGGGAAAGGCCGAAGAATGTAGCGGAGATTCGCAGTTTCCTCATACTTGCAGGGTACTATCGGCGTTTCGTGAAAGACTTCTCGAGTATTACTGCACCGATGACTCGGTTGACCAAGAAAGAAGTCAGATTCCAGTGGGACGCCGAATGTGAAAATGCTTTTCAGGAATTGAATGTCAGACTGACAAGTGCACCAGTCTTGACTATACCTGATAGTGAAGAACCATATGAGGTGTATTCTGACACCTCGGGGAGTGGGCTTGGCTGTGTCTTAATGCAAGGAGACGTGTGGTAGCGTACGCATCTCGCCAATTAAGACCACATGAACGGAATTACCCCACTCATGATTTGGAGTTGGCAGCGGTAATATTTGCTCTGAAGATATGGAGACGTTATCTCTATGGAGCAAAGGTCCAGGTCTTTTCTGACCATAAAAGTCTGAAGTACTTGTTTACTTAGAAAGACTTGAATCTCAGGCAAAGGAGATGGGTGGAGTATATGGAAGATTACGACTTCACCCTGCAATATCAGCCTGGAAAAGCTAATGTGGTGGCTGATGCCCTTAGCAGGAAGACGACGGGGACTCTGGCGGCATTAGCTTTGGAAGATTGGAAAATGACTGAAGTGGTGAGTGAGTATAATCTTCAGTTCTACGAAAATTATAACCAGGCTATGGTGTATAATCTGGGCTCTACACAGGATATCGTGCAACAGGTTAAGCAAAATCAATTGCAGGATCCACACCTCCAAGGAATCTGGATTCGAATCCAGAATGGAGAGCAATTCAAGGATTGGAGAATCCGAGAGGATAGAGCCTTGTATTTCCGCAATCGCCTTGCTGTTTCTAAGGCGGAGGAGGTAAAGAAGACGATTCTGCGGGAGGCTCACAAATCAAAGTTTGCTATACATCCGGGAAGTACAAAGATGTACCAGGACCTGAAAAGACAGTACTGATGGAGATGCATGAAAAGAGACGTTCGTGAGTATATCTCAGAATGTGTGACCTGCCTCATGATTAAAGCTGAGCATCAGAAGCCAGCGGGAGAGTTGCAACCTCTTCCTGTCCCTGGATGGAAATGGGAGCACATCACTATGGATTTTTTGATAGGGCTACCGAGAACCGAGCTAAAGCACGATGCCATCTGGGTGGTGGTGGACAGGTTGACGAAGTCTGCGCACTTCATACCGTTCCATGCGACGTAGTCTCGAAATATTCTGTCAGAATTGTACCTGGAGCACATCGTGAGACTACACGGAGTGCCACTGTCTATCACGTCATATCGTGATACCTGCTTCAATGCAAGGTATTTGAGGAGTTTCCAGGAAGCCATAAGAACAGACTTGAACTTCAGCACAGCATTTCATCCTCAGACTGATAGGCAATCTGAAAGAGTAATTCAGATTCTGGAGGATATGCTTCGTGCTTGTATTCTGGAATTTGGTGGAAACTGAAAGAAATACATGCATCTTGCTGAGTTTGCCTACAACAACAGCTATCAGGTCAGTATCGGTATGGCACCGTTTGAGGCTCTCCATGGTCGTCCTTATAGGTCACCCGTTTGTTGGTTGGAACCAGATGATCGACTGAGTACTAGACCGGAGGTCATTCAAGAGAACAATGAGAAGATAGCCGTGATTCGGGAACGACTGTTGACAGCTCAAAGTCGTCAGAAGAGCTATGCTAATACAAGGCACATGCCTTTGGAATTCCAGGAAGGCGACTATGTTTTGCTGAGGGTTTCCCCACGCAAGGGAGTTGTTCGGTTTGGTGTGAAAGGAAAACTTACACCAAGGTATGTGGGACCATTCCCGATCATGCAACAAGTTGGAGTGGTGGCTTATCGGTTGGCTTTACCGCCTGAATTATCTCACGTGCATGACGTGTTTCATGTCTCCATGCTTCGGAAATGTCAACCTGAGCCGGAAGCTGTAGTGTAGTGGTTTGACGTTCTGATAAAGTATGACGCGTCATACGAGGAGGCACCAGTCCAGATTCTTGATCGAAAGACAAAGAATCTGCGTCATCGTGAGATCCTACTAGTAAAAGTGTTATGGCAGCACCATGGAGTTGAAGAAGCGACATGAGAGCTTGAAACGACGATGCAGGAGCAGTATCCGCATCTGTTTACACTTTGAGGTAAGCCTTAATTTCAGAGACGAAATTGCCTAAGGGGGGTGGAGTTGTAACACTCGGAGGAATTAATTGAGATTAATTAAGGTAATTGAGATTATTAGTGTGTCTAATCTGGATTTATTAATTGAGTATTAATTAATAAATGTTTCTGACACGTGTGAGTTTAAATAGTACCAGGGTATTTAAATTATTCTCAGTAATTTATTTTAACCTAAAAGTGTGTATGGGCGCATTTCTAGACTACTTTTTTAAAATATTGTACACATGTCCTTTTCTTTTTCATTTTCCTTTTCTTTTCTTCCTTTCCTTTTCTTTTCTTCCTTTCCTTTTCCTTCCTGTGCACTTCCTCTCTCGCTCGTTCTCTCTCTTTCTCTCTCCTATTTTTGTCCCAAATCAAACGGATCTTGAACCAAGGAAAGATTTAAAGAAGTTTTCAACGTCAAGAGAAGGATTCGAGGTAAGATTACTGAAAGAACCTCTCTTGAATCTCAAGTTTTTGAATTTCAAAACTTATTTTTGGTTCAAACCGGATATTGATGGTTTTTGAGTAAAACTAGGGTAGAAATTGGAGATCTTGGGTTATTTAGACTTGTTTTAGGACCTAGAACCCAGATCTAGTGATTTTCCTTTGAAACATTTCGATTTGGGATTACGATTGTAGATTTTAGACTGGTTTCCGCAGCTTCTCTCGTGCAGCTGATTCCACCGATCGACGAGTGCGGTCGACCGAATCACATGGTAACCGGTCGATCGGATTGCATTGGCCTGACCGGTCGACCAGAGTGCACACCACCGGTCGACCGGTGGTAATGCACTGTTCTGTCACCGGTCGACTGGTTGACACGGGGTTTGACCCTGTTTGGCCTGAAATTTCTGTTTTGACCATTGTTTTCGGGGAAACCCCAAATTAGCTTCATTTGGGGACTTGAGATGAATGGATTAGCATCTTTAATCCTTGATTTGAGATGGAAAACCCTTGGAATGATATATTGAAACATGAAAATGGATTAGGGCACACTAATTGGAAACCTTGGTATTTAATTGAGATTGGATTGCTTTAGGAATGAGAATTAATCCTAAAGTGTTGTCTTGCATTAGTGATTGCTGAGGATTCAGACTGAAGGGGCTTGAGGAAGCGGAAGCCAGAAAAGACAACGCTAGTCCTAGGTTTGATAGTATGAGGTAGGATTTCTATCCCTTTTCCTTGTGAGCCTGTTTTCAAAAAGGATTTTGGCCTTGGAAATGTTTTAAAAGAAAATGGTTGGTTTGCGAAAGAAAAACTCTTTGAAAACCATGGCTTGTAGAGTTTACAGAATCCATGGCTTGTCCTGTCCATGAAATCCATAGCTTGTCCAGTCATGGAACCTCATGACTTGTCCAATCATGGGGCCCGCGGCTTGAGTAGTTCGTGGGGTCATAAAAATGATTTCAGAAAAGTTAATGAATGATTTCTTAAGCAAAGAGATCTTGTGAACTGGTAATAGAGTCTATTGCTGTAAGCCTAGATAGGATGCGGATAGTGCATCCTCGGGGGCAGAACCCGAAACTCGGTCCGGGTAGGCGAGACACTTGGTTAGGTAAGTAATTTGTACTAATTACTTGCTAAAGCCTGTAATATGGTTATTTTCAGTTATATTTCCTTTGAGAAAAAGAATGTGAGGTTCCGGCTGTCTGTTGGAACTGAATGTCTATTTATTTTATTTACTTATTCATTCATTTATTCGTGGCTCATTTAATTATCCATCTAATTATACAGTCATTTCAAATTACATCCTACTGGGCCTTTCGCTCACGTTTTAAGTTTTAAATGTGTTAAACCCCTCCCAGGAGATTCTAGGAGCGGTGCACAGTAGCTGGATATTTGCTACGAAGCAGTTGAGTTGTGCTGCTGTTGGAATCAAGTGAGGATTGTGTTCATCCTCTGGAATAAAATGTAAGGAATTGAGAATTCTGTAAACTCTAGAAATATTTAGATTAACTAGACTGTGGTTGATGTCTGTTGTAATTTGTTATTTACATGTTCATGTATGTACGATACTGTATGTCCTGTGGGTGGAGCCTTGTGTGTTGTCAGAGGTTCAGGATTTAAAAATTTATATTATATTTTAAATGCAGTTGAGCGGGGCTCGTTTGAGAATCTACTTTATTAACCCCTAATCGAGCTCTACGTCACCCACCCCGTTTGGGGGGTGTGACAAGGCACGTGGGGGGCATAGTGACAGAATGCACATACTTCAAGGACCGATTGGGTTAATTATACTTTTTTTTTTTTTGGAAAACAAGTAGGCATTTGAGATACATAGGTCTCATTCATTTTACTAATTCAAGTTTAAAATTTAAATTTTATTAGAGTAAAAAAGTAAAAAGTTAGTGATTTAAGGCTATGTGCGTAATCAACGACAATCGACAGGAATAGCATTCCACTAAATCCGGGTCATGAATTACTTCCATTGTATATAATCCACCTTTGTTAAAAGAATTTTTGTCACCATTGTTATTTTTAGATTGTTCAAGAAATAACAATTTTAAACTTATATTTATTTTAATGATAAGTTCTTGAGTTTATTTTGTTAATAGACCTAAAAAATGGACTATAAATCCATCAAAAAAAAGTGACCATAAATAGTTGAAATTTAATAGAAGGTGTCTTTAGTCTTATATCAAATTATCAACTACATATAACTTTAAATGTTATAAAACAAAGGCATGAGGTGCAAAATGTTTTTAAGAGTTCAAGATGATTATCAGAATTTTGAGGCTTACATCCTCTTTTAAAATTTTAAGTAAATTGTTACGTGGAAGATACACGATTAAAGTTTTTTTTTTTTCCTTAAAAAATTTTTTACCTAAAGTTTTTTACTTAGATTTTTTTATTTATTTCATAGTTCGGATAATTAGTTTTTCTTTTTTTAATAATAGATGTCATTTTAAAATATTTTTATAAATCTTCTGTGACGTCATGTAGACTCTTCTTTGAGCGTATGTAGATTTTTCTTTAAGCGTCAATGCTATAGAGTACTGAAAGAAAAAAAAGGTTTTCAATATAAGATTTATATGAAGCTCATCTTTTATTATCAAGCATTTTTCTTCTAGAAATCAAGAATGTTTTAAACGGTTTTAAAAAATCAGGTGGTATCCTTTTTTTTTTTTTTTTTGCTGAAATAGGTGGTATCTTGAAAATGGTGTATTTATGATGAAGAATACTAATTTAGGGCCCGTTTAGTTCGCTGATTCGAGTTTTTAATTCGAGTTGAGATGTGATTTTATGTGAGAGCTTTTTACTGTAGCAAAAAAATTAGATGTGATTGTTTGTGAGGGCTTTTTACTGTAGCAAAACTCGAATTCTAAACTTGAATCAACGAAATGAACGGGTCCTTACTCTATCATTAAGTGTTGTGGTTAGCCGATAAATAATTATCGGAATTTTGCCGGCTTATATCCTCATTTAAAATTTTAATATAAATTTGTTACGTGGAAGATACACGATTAAAGTTTTTTTTCCCTTAAAAAAATCTTTACCTGAAGTTTTTTAGTTAGATTTTTTTTTATTTCATAGTTTAATTAATTTTTCTTATTTTTTTTAATAATAGAGGTCATTTTAAACATTTTTATAAATCTTGGATGACATGTCATGTAGACTCTTCTTTAAGTGCATGTAGACTCTTTTTTAAGCCTTAATAGAGTACTGGAGGTGTTTAGTACTATTCATTAATAAAAAGAAAAGGATTCTCAATATAGGGTTTATATGAAGCTCATCTTTTGTTATCAAGCATTTTTCTTCTAGAAATCAAGAATGTTTTAAACAAGTTTAAAGGGTGCATTTGAAATTAGTTTTAAAATGATTTTATTTTCAATAAAAATTAAAAATGAGATTGTTTTGAGAATTATTCTGGGACTGATTCTGAAATTGCGTTTGGTTAGTTTTTTAAGAGATTGTTTTGAGTATAATAAAAAAGTGAAATCATATTTGGTTATAATTATTAATTAATATATTATAATATTATTGATAAGTACTAAAAAATGAAAATAAAAAAGTACAAACATCTTTCAACTGTTTTTTTAATTCCTTCACAAAAATCATTCTCACTGTTTTCGTTTTCAAAATATTTACCAAAAAAACGTTATTTCATTTTCATTTTCATTTTTTGCTTCTCAAAATATGAGAAAACTGTTTTAAGAAACAGTTCCAAACACGCATAAAAAATCATGTGGTATCTTTTTTTTTTTTTTTTTTTTTTTTACTGAAAGAGGTGGTATCTTGAAAATGATGTATTTATGATGGAGAATACTAATGTACTCCATCATTAGCTAGTAAATAATTTTTTAATTGTCTGGTTTGAAATAGGAACAGTTATGTGTCACATGTTGTAACAACAATTTTTATTGGCGGAACAAAATGCATGTTTGATTAAGAAAAATATTTGCATTACTCTTTATGTTATTTTTTTAAACATTTTCTCTATTAAGTGTTTGACACGTGGACTCACTAACATAATATGTTATTATTTAAAAGGATATTAACATTTTTATATTATGTGTTTTGGGTTTATTAAAAAATGATACATTCGGTTTTTAATTTCATAATACTTAAATTTATATTTTTTCACAATCAACTCTCAATTTTAAACATAAAATACTTAAAGTACCCTTAAATAAAAATAAATAAAGAAAAAGAAAACCAAAAAAACTTTAAACTTACTGTTTTAACTTTAAAATATCTAAAATATCATTGAAATGAGGTTTTTTGTATTTTTATTTTTTATTTTTTGTAGTGTTGAAAAATTTTAATTTTAATTTTTCTCTTTTTTTAAAGATAATTTAATCATTTTAAAGATTAAAATTAATATTAACTGAGATAAAAGATAAATATATATATTAAATTAAATTTAGAGATATACACTAAATCAAAAACTAAAATTTTTAAATTTTAAATAAATATAAAATATAAAGTATACAAATATAAATATCTCTTATTTAAATCAAAAATAAAAAAAAATATCTTATTCTACATAAATAACTCAAATCACAATTTAAAATTTTACAGTATTTTTTCTACAAATAAGTGACGCATTTTTCCGGGTTCGAACTTTCAAGTAACCGAAAGGTAAGAATAAATATTAAATCATCACTGGGCCATTGGCACGGACTCTGCCTCACCAGTCACCAACTCGTGATCGCTCCAAAGTCCGATAAATAATCCCCATTTCCATCTGGGTTTCCGTTTCTTCATCATCTCTGAATCTCATTTGCCTTTTTTGCTTTCTCTATCAACGAAAAATGGTTCTGGAAGTTGCCGTCAAGTCTGCCGCTGGCGCTCCCAATCTTCTCGGAGACTGTATGTTCCAATCTCTCCTCATCTTTCTCACACCAAATCTTTTCTGGTTTTGATCGAAATTTTTTCTGATTTATTTTTTTTCATTTATTTTTCTCAGGTCCATTTTGCCAGAGGGTTCTGCTGACTTTGGAGGAGAAGAAAGTACCCTACAAGACGCACCTCATCAACCTCAGTGACAAACCAGAATGGTATTTGAATTTTCCTGAGTTCTAAACAGTATGTCGTTTGGAGGTTCTGTTTTTGTGATTTTGTTGTTGATGGCTTTTGTAGGTACTTGGCTGTGAATCCCGAGGGGAAAGTGCCTGCGGTGAAGTTTGATGACAAATGGGTTCTTGATTCTGATGTTATTGTTGGGATTCTCGAGGAAAAGTACCCTGAGCCCTCTCTTGTTACTCCTCCCGAATTCGCCAATGTGTATGTTTCTTGTTCTTTTTCTCTCTGCTGTGACTTTGGGGTCTTTTCAGAAATTTCATATGGTTGTGTAAAAATGTTTTTGAGAATTATTCAACATGGTATGATCTGAAGTTTGAACACAGTCTTATTCACTGTCATACCATCATATCAATTAAAAAGAGAATCCAATCGGATAACAATTTAATAGAATCTGATGAAATATTGATTCAGAACTGTGCTTTATCCTGGCTGACAGTGCTTGATTCTTCTGAATCTTAAATCCGGTCAAAATCACTTTAGAAAAGAAAAAAAAGTATGTAAAACTCATTGATACTAGTAAGGTACTTTTTCAAATCCTATCAATCTGACGACTTTGAATAAGGTCAGCTTAAAATAGATTGTTGGGGTTAGCTCTAAAATGGGGACTAGGAACAGTAATGATTGAAATTGTAATCTGGGTGAGCTATATTACCATGCGTTTGTAACTGTTCAAATTATTTTTCTACAGTGTTTTCTTCCACAATTAAATTTCTGTGCAAACTTTTCTGTTCAAACCTTTGAACCAAATGGGTTATTAAACTTTCTCTGTGTGTAGGGGATCAAAGCTCTTTGGGCCCTTTGTGACATTCTTGAAGAGCAAGGATCCAAATGATGGGTCAGAGCAGGCTCTGCTCAATGAGTTGAAGGCACTCGATGAGCATCTTAAGGCACATGTATGTTCATTTAGTATCAGAAACTGCTGTGATTTCTAGAAAATCGGTATTTGATATCTTTTCTTTTCTCTAAAAAAAAGTAAGTGCTGATAATGTTTTGGGATCGAATCAGGGTCCATATATTGCTGGGGAAAAGGTCACTGCTGCAGATCTAAGTTTGGCACCAAAACTCTACCATCTCGATGCGGTTCTTGGACATTTCAAGAAGTGGACTGTCCCCGAAGACTTGACTCATCTCCACAACTACAAGAAGGTACGTGCTTCTTCTGCATTGCACTGTATGCACGCTTCACTTTGTTTTGTTCTTTCGTTCTTTTTTTTGTTTTGTTAATTTTATTTTGCCCTTTCTGTTACTTTATGTGCTTCAATAACATGGCATAACTTTTGTTTAATTTAAGTTTTATGTGTATCAAGGATTAAGAGATGATTCTGCAACTGATTGTCAGCTTTATGTTTGTAATTTGTTATTGAGATAATTCTCTGGACCAGTTTTGTTTGGTTGTCCTACAGTTTTAAACCTTCGGGAAAAATTCAGATACTGTTAAAGATAAAATCAGAATTGTTTCAGATTAAATAAAATATGTAACAATTTAACCGAACCTGATGAATATCTTACGGTAGAGTTGTTTTTTTTTTTTTCATTTTTTTTTCATACCCTACCGAATTAACCTTGTTGTTGCCCATTATCTACTTACACTTTGACGTCAACTTGTTAGTTTGACATTATGGTTCTATGTTGAACTCTACTTTATCTTGATTCGTGGCTTTATTAGAGTAGAATGGGGTTTCTTATTTCTGAAATTAGTTTAGCTGGACAATTTTGACTAGTGGATGTGGCACCATGGCAGTAGTCATTGTAGTATTAGATACACCTTTATAATCTTTTCCTCCTTGACCTGCTTTTCTATATCTTTGACATTTTCTCATGTAAGTATACTTTTCTGAGTATTAATTAAGTCTTGTGCCTCATCAAATGAAGCGTTTAAGGAAAGTTCATGATATATTCTAGTTTATGCTCTATATGTTGGCTATGTGCTCTCGACATGTTCGGTTAAATTTTTCGACCATACAGAGTCACAATGGAGTGCTGTAATCAATAGCCTCGGGGACCATGTTTAGATCTTGAGTATCCTGGTACAAATATAGAATGGCGTGACCAAAATTTTTAAGTCAATGTTTCTATTTTTGTACGTATGCTAAAGTTTACAAGAGGCATCTCATAGGAAAAAAAAAAGGGTAGAAAAAGTAAGAGTTGCAAGACCTAATGTTGTTGATATTTATGATCATCGATTTACTCAAGTTTCATATTAAGTGCAATCTTCAAATGTTAAATATTTATTTGCTGCGCCATTCCTATTACAAAACTTACTTCTCAGAAGTTGATATTTGTCAATGTGCCCCGATTTTCTAAAAACAGTTGAAAAGAAGTGTTTTAGTCTAAAGTATTTTGATACATCTGCAGGAGATTAAAACTTAATACTCATTCGGCTGAGATAGAACTGTTCTAAATCAAATCGTACTTTGTTGATTTATATTCGCAGTCGTTATTGTTAGACAGCTCTCTCTCATGTGCTTATGTTTGTGTGCTACTTTTGATGAAAACGAATTCCTTAAATTCAAGAAAGTTTCGTTTTGGCGATTCGATATTGTTTTGCAGCTGCTATTCTCGAGGGAGTCGTTCGAGAAAACCAAGCCTGCTGGTGTGGAGTATGTGATTGCAGGATGGGCTCCCAAGGTCAACGCATGAAATGGTTCTAGAATATACGATGTTGAAGCTTATTAGTTATGATCTGGTTGAAAACTCTTTTTAGTGCCTGAAAGTAAGCGGTCCTGGTTTATGCCCGCCTCTAATAAATGTAAATCTGTTACAATGCTGCTTTGCACTTTGCTATGACTATTGTGGCAGGCATTTTAAAGGGTTAGTGTTTCTGTAATTTTCCGTTTTTTTTTTCTTTGGGTGTAGAGTGGAATAAGTGACCTTTTAACTCTTGTAGAAGGATTTTCGTTAGTGTAATGAAGTTGAGGATTAGATGCTTACTTAGAACCATGTATTAGCACAGACGAGTTCAACAATACTGAGAGCTTGTTTGGTAAGAGGAAAAAGTGGCTTGTTGCCTACAATGCTACGCAAGAATACGTGTCGCAAATAAATAATAAAGTGTACTGAATACAGATATCGTCCCCACGAAAATTGATTTACCAATTGTATAATGCAGAAATCATGCCAAACACCAAATTAAGTAGAGAAAGTTAATTTACTAAAACTCACTACAGCAATATAAAATGAAGAAAAACAGTTTTAAATGCAAGCAAAAAGGTGGCAAGAGCACTTGAGTTCAGCTATTGAGTATAACTAGTGATTTAAATAAGTCAGGATTATTAATTTCCCCTCAATTGTAAGTCTGACAGTAATTGCTACAGGAATGTTATAGTAAAAATTACCCCTATTAACTGAAACTTAGTTTGCTGCATAAAATTCTTTCGAATTATTATGATTAAAAATTCTTCAAACCATTTTCAGTATATTCTTATGTGAATCTAGTTATCAGAATGTAATTTTTAACACTTGTTTCACTGGGTTATACAAGATGAACAATAAATTCTTATACCATTTACAAATCAATAAACTCAAACAAGAGTATTGAACTTGTATCATCTATATTAGATCCAACTAAAATCAATCTTTCTAGTATTAATCTTAATCTAATATCCTATAATTAATGGCCAGTTAAAAATAGAAATAATCAATCAACACACATGGATAAACATGAATAAAATCAGTAAACATTCTATAAGCAAACTATCTTTCCTACGGCTTTAGTTCCATTAACAATCCTAGCTAAGAACAATTTAACTCATGGTTAAATTTACAAAAACCAATTGCTTAGTATAATTCATTGTTCAACATAATTTGCAAATCCAGAGAGAGAATAAAGACTACAGAGAGTAGAAGAAAGTAAAAGAAAATTCAGCTTATTGGAGCTTGAATCCTTGTTCTCCTCCTTTCCTTCTTCAAACAATCTTCCACGTGATGAGAAAGATAGAAAATCTCTCTCCGAGTACAGCCCTCTTTATTCTTCCTTTCTGCTCTCTTTTTTTTTTTTTCTTTTTTTTTTTCTCTTTTTTTTTTTTTCTTTTTTTTTTTCTCTTTTTTTTTTTTTCTTTTTTTTTTTCTCTTTTTTTTTTTTTCTTTTTTTTTTTCTCTTTTTTTTTTTTTCTTTTTTTTTTTCTCTTTTTTTTTTTTTCTTTTTTTTTTTCTCTTTTTTTTTTTTTCTCATTCTTTTCTTCTCTCCTTCTCTTGGCCTGGTTCTCTTCGTCAGAGTGCTCCCCCTCCTTTCCAGTTGCGGCCACCTGCTCTAAAAATGAGTGTTCTCTTCATTACGCATCCAAAGGATGCTGAGGTGGCACCTAGTGAGTGATTAGGTCCAAATGACTCTGCACAACATCATCCTCCTGTGAAGTTTTGTCTTTTTCCTTCGCTCTAACACGTGCTGATGCCACTCATAAGGCTACTTGCTGTCAAATTTTGCTACAGCAAAATGTTGCAGCATTTCCTTTAAAATTCCTGCAATACACATCAACACACCCTAGAGCACAACTCAACCCTTTTTAATCCGATTCTCTTCAAAATTACCTTAAAGATGGCACACACACTGATCTTAGCTTGGTTCATCAAAACAAAACCAAAAGTTGGAAATAAACACATAAAAATAGACCAACTTACCTTTGGATTAACTTTAAGTTTAAAAATGTCTAAGATAACTCTAATTTTTTAGAGTTATCAGAGGAGAGATAGGGTAAGTAAATTAGTGGCAGGATTTTAGACTTATAATTATTTAGTAAGAGAGATAAGATATTGGGTAGAGGATTTTAAATCCTACAAAAAGACTTCAAATTTAACTTCTCAATAGTAAGGTATTAAAGAAGGAAACTCGTGCCAATATGAGAATGGTCCTCCCATTTGTCTCTATTTTCTTCATCTAAATTATATATCTTTTCTTTGTTATTTTTTCCCCTTTTACCAAACAAGCCTAAAAGTTGTTTATCAAATCTGGCCTACCAGGTACGGTGCTGGTTTTTAATGCTGAAATTGATGGCAAAAAAAAAAAGGTTGAACTTTGCACTTTTAATTAATACTTTTTTATTAATATGATTATTTAATTAAAAATAATATTAATTTAAAATAAAAAGTAATATTTAGATTCACGCACTTTTAAAATATACTACTCTTTTTTATAAAAATGTATGTATATATATTCAAGCTGAATATAAATATTTTTTATTTAATCGATTAAAATTCTTTCAAGCAAGGAAGGAAAGAAATCTACTAATTAAATAATAAAAAAAGTCGACTTTCTAATCGACCTAACCAAATCAGTTAAAGTAAAAACGACTAATTGCTTGGTTTGAGCATCCCTATTAGGATTAGTGAATGATTTCTTTAGATGTACGACAACTCGGAATAGAACTTAGAAGGAGTCGATTAGTGTGGAGATTACTAATCATCAGTTGTAAACTAGTATGGAGATATATAAGTTTTTCTCTCTTTACCTTTCCCATTAATTATTTATCATCCTTGTACAGAACAAATAACTTTTAGTGTACAAAATTTAGAAGAGCTAGTATTCAATATTTTGCATAAACTTTAGAAGAGCTAACATGCAATGTTGTACAAGACTTCAAATTTAACTTCTCAATAGTAAGGTATTAAAGAAGGAAACTCGTGCCAATATGAGAATGGTCCTCCCATTTGTCTCTATTTTCTTCATCTAAATTATATATCTTTTCTTTGTTATTTTTTCCCCTTTTACCAAACAAGCCTAAAAGTTGTTTATCAAATCTGGCCTACCAGGTACGGTGCTGGTTTTTAATGCTGAAATTGATGGCAAAAAAAAAAAGGTTGAACTTTGCACTTTTAATTAATACTTTTTTATTAATATGATTATTTAATTAAAAATAATATTAATTTAAAATAAAAAGTAATATTTAGATTCACGCACTTTTAAAATATACTACTCTTTTTTATAAAAATGTATGTATATATATTCAAGCTGAATATAAATATTTTTTATTTAATCGATTAAAATTCTTTCAAGCAAGGAAGGAAAGAAATCTACTAATTAAATAATAAAAAAAGTCGACTTTCTAATCGACCTAACCAAATCAGTTAAAGTAAAAACGACTAATTGCTTGGTTTGAGCATCCCTATTAGGATTAGTGAATGATTTCTTTAGATGTACGACAACTCGGAATAGAACTTAGAAGGAGTCGATTAGTGTGGAGATTACTAATCATCAGTTGTAAACTAGTATGGAGATATATAAGTTTTTCTCTCTTTACCTTTCCCATTAATTATTTATCATCCTTGTACAGAACAAATAACTTTTAGTGTACAAAATTTAGAAGAGCTAGTATTCAATATTTTGCATAAACTTTAGAAGAGCTAACATGCAATGTTGTACATATATATATATATATATATATATATATATATTTGCATCCAAAATGATATGAGTCGCTCGCTACTGTCCTCCAGCAAACGATGTTGTTACTATAATATCAATACAAATATAATAGGATTCAGATCACATCATATTAAGCCGTATTAAATAATAGATTCAAATAGTAAAGCATGAAAACTTTAGTTTAAAAACATTTATGATATGGTTGGTTATATATATATATATTATTTAGATTAGTGTCGCTCAAAAAAGGAGATTTGGTGGTGCACTTCATGTCTTTTAAGTCTTTTGACTATCAGCAATCTCAAGGACCACCGAGTATATGAAAAGTGTCTAAACTAGTCTCCCACTGACTATCCAACCAATTTTCACTCCCCTCCATTCTGTGAGGCCAGTTCATGTCTTCTAGGCCTTTCGGCTATAACAGCAATCTCATGGATCACCTAGTATGTGAAAAGGGTCTGAACTAGTCTCTCCCATCCAACTAATTTTCACTACCCTCCATTTTGTGAGGCCAGTGGAAGCCTACTTAATCTCTCACAAAGGGCATAGCAGCAACACATAGATGTGAGTATCGAACCCTGAAAGAATGAAGAGAGAAGACCTAACAAAAGCGTCCTTACCACTACACCACGATCCTCGGTGGTCAGTGTGGCATGAGGCTTGATATGGTTAGTTATAACTTATATACCATTCAGGACACCAAAGTTGAACAACGATTTGAAAAAGTTCATATTTGATATCCTATTTTTTTGTTCCATTTGCTGTCCCTCGAAGAAAATTCGAGATAACACATCTGACTCAAATTTGAGTGTCCGCTGGCCTCATTGTGACAAATTCTCTCTAAATACATTAGAACGCAACATTGTTCTAATTATGTTTGACAAGTAATTACTTGTTAGTTGTTTGTCCGTTTGAGCTTTGGTCAAGCACAACAACTAAAATTATGAAAATTAAGATGCACTTCACATTTGACTTAGTATTGCAAAATTCCATTTTATTGTCTTTCATTCTCTTCTCTCTCTCTCTCTCTCTCTCTCTCTCTCTCTCTCTCTCTCCTTTGTTTCTCTTGCTCTCTCTCTCTCTTTTTTTTTTTACTTCACCATAAACTAATCATCCCATTATTAATTAAGAAACTAATATATGGAAAGCTCTTTTATAACGAGATTTGCCAATGAGGTTGCACCACCACAGTACATTAGTGTCATGAGGCGGCATAGAGTACCCAAGATGTTGGACACCATAACTGTTTTTTTTTTTTTTTAAATCTTGTGCTACCTTTTTCATTTCCTCCTGCGTACCAAGGTAATCTTACATCACCTCGTGATCTTATCTCTGTACACTTATTTATTATCTGGTGCCACTGGTGGTGAAAAACCAATATTTTTAATTCAGAAAAGACCATTTATCATCATCTGCATTCCCACACATGCCGAGTTATTTGTGCCTATGGAGGTAGCAATTTGTGCTGCTTTAAGCCACACCTTAATTTGTGGGCTAAGGAACAACAACGTTAGTGGGTTGGTGATCGACCTCATTCAAAACCCATCAAATACCTTACATCATTTCCTGATTTATTTAGAAACAAACAATCCAAAGACAAAATGCAGCCTTAGCAAAAGCAGAATACGACTTGTGTTTTACTTTTTTCCGGACCCATTCTTTTGTCCAAGCCTGGCTCTCATACAAACCGGAAATCGCAGTGACAAAAAAAAAAAAAAAAGGAAAGTAATGTCGACAGCGACGATTGCTCAAATTGCCACGTGTATTTGGTTCTCCATACGACAGAATATATGCGGGCTAATAATGTGGTACACTTAAGTCAAGATAGCTGATGTGTGCCCAATAGCTATAGCACGTACTATGACCCACCTCCAATATTGGTGCTGATTTTGTGCGAGCTAAACTACAAGGAGTCCAATCATTTTCAACCATTTATTATGGTTGGATGGTGGAGTATAATTTTTTTTTTTTTTTTTTTTTTTTTTTTTTTTTTTTTTGTGGATCTAAAAAAGATCATGGTCTATTCCCATCGTTCATTCCGAGACCCATCAATAAAACGAAAAGGGTCGTCCAGTTTGACATAAGATTCATGTTTTGTTGGTACTGACTATAACTACATCAACAGGATAATTTTACATTGGTAGGTCTTGGAGCATAGTGCATGTTACAATGATATAAATATAATGTAGTTCAGAGATTTGCATAAATATGTATATAGATTTAATACTAATTAACTCAAAGGAGATATCACCAGATATTACAGACAGAGAATAATTAGCACGTATAATGAGACAACAAAACATCTACTACAGTAGATGGAGTAGTATAGTAGGGATTTTGCTGAAGATATATTAGTGGTAAATTAATTAGGCTTACATCCCGCCTTATAATAAGTAGAATTGAGCATGCAACTAATCGAGCATTATTTTACACCGCGCAATATATATATATATATAATCATGCATTCATGTGTCGTGGTCAGAGTTACCAGGGGAATCTGAAATCAGCTTTCGGAGTATTTGGTTCGTCTCTTTCTCAGGCAATATTTCTCTTTCTCTGCTTTGAAAGTGAGAGTTATACGCCTCGAAGAATTCCTTGTTTTCTTTCTGAAGTTCATTCCACACTGCATGTACATGTTATGAAGATCAAATAGTAATTATATATGATCTGCAGTGTTATATAATATATATATATATATGCATGTATGTATATATATATAGTTTCTACCTTAGCAAACTATACAAAGTCTCAAACATATTCGTGCCTGCGTACGTGCGTACATATACATGTATCTATATTATGTGTATGCACATGCATGTTGATTATTTTTGAAGTGTATTGTGTTAAATAAAACAAAGCACAGACAATTCATATGTCCAATTGCTTTTTTTTTTTTATTGTGAGAGGGCGACTAACATCAAAATGATCACTCGAACATCTCAATTATTAGGTTAGATCTCACCTATGTATGTACATACATACATACATATATACATATATATATATATGTATATATATGAGCCAGCAGAAAATTCAGAATTGTGGAAGTGATCTTGAAAAATTAATCAATAATTAGACGAATCGCTAACCAGTACAGGTGATAATAGGACTTATGTTTGCATGTTTTGAAAGGGCTTCCATGGACTCCTCTTTACTCAGCCGCATGATCAGGCACTTCTCTATCAGGTAATGCACCTATAAAAACACACAATTAACAAATGTGCTTATATATGACAATATTCACTAATTGTTATATAGAACATCAACCATTATGCATCTTAAGGAAGAAAAACTACTAATGTAAATAATCATAAATTCCGAGAAAAAGGGTATGCGTAGCGCTTTTAAAACGCCCGTTATATAATTCATGAAATCCAATGAAATTTACACAATTTTTTTTAATTTCTCAACTCACAAAGTGTATGTATGGAGCCGCTGATGAGTAATCTCCCATTATATTAATCTCTCTACTCTTATGTATGAAAGTACGTTCGTAGAACTTTTTATGATACCTAAAAGCAGGAGGGAGAAGTTCAGAGAACTGCAGGGTCTAAGAAGAATATATGGGGCTAACAAAATGTATGTAGCCTCAACTTAAAAAGGAAATGAGTCAAATGAGTAGCTAGATGGATTGGGTGGGGCCCGAAATGTTTGAGATAGATAATAAGGGGTTGAAGAAGAGATGGTACAACGATTGCCGGTACCAATAATTCCACAGCAGAGATATAAGACGCAGAATACGAATCATTCCTTTTCTAAATTTAAAAAGTAAAGAAATTATCTTAATTTTATTATGTTCCTTTTGAGGAGGAACATGTGGATAATTTACACGCGGTTTGTGTTTCATAAATTCAACTTAGATCTCATATTGGAGTTTAAAATTTGAATTTTGTTATAATAAAAAATTTTCAAAAATAATCACATTTTTTTTATTACAGTAAAAAATTCTCACATAAAGTCACATTTAAATTCGAATTAAAAATTTGAATAAAAAAACTAAACGGATCTTTATTGTTCAATCTCTCATAAATTTAAATTTATGTTCAAATTTTTCCTTTCAAACATATATGACTCAAACGAGCTACAAAAACCATGGAGATTTTATTTTGAGAGACGGTGCTACTATTGCCTATTAAATTCACCAGCAGTTTTTCATTTTAATTTAATTGGCTAAATTATATATTATAATTTGATGGTGCTATTGCCTATAAGATTCACAAGCAGTTTCTCCTACAAATTTAAAACGGCCAGTGAAATTTTGGGTGTCCAATTGTATTTTCCTCGACAATTGCAAATGGTCACAAAAATGCCTGCCAAATATAGGCTCCAATGCTAAGGAGATGTTTGGTTGGAGGATTCAAATCATGATTTGAATCATGGTTTGTTACAGTATTTTTTCTCACAAAAAATACACATAAATTGAAAATAATTCTAATCCATGAACCAAACGTCTCCTAAATGATCTTGAATCGATGGATATTGTCTCCATGATTAGTGAGAGACCTTCATCTAAAGAAAATTTCAAGTCCTGTTGTACATAGCAGTGCTGTTGTCACGGCACATTAGGTTGATGGGGATTGAGTTTTACAAAAGCGAATAATTAGTTTTCATTTATGTCTATTTCCACATAATATAAATGCTATTTTTTCAACTATAATGGAAATTTTTAATTTTTATGGCATCGAAGATAAAGTTTTAATAATTACTTTTGATAATACATCAGCTAACACAGCTGCTATTAACATCTTTAAAGCAAATTTGAAACCACCTTTTTGGTGGTGAATTTTTTCATCAACGTTGTGCATATTATATAATAAATTTAGTAGTACAAGCAGGTATTGAATTTATATAACATCATCTAACAAAAATTAGAGAATCATTATCTTTCATTTCTAGCTTTGGAGCTCGGTTCTAAGAATTTTGACAATATTGTAAGAACAGCCAGATGCGGCTAAGAAAGTTTCTAATAGATGTGAGACATAGGTAGAACTCCACCTACTTAATGTTGAAAACTGTAATTCCATATCAACGGATCATCACTACATATGTGAACAGCAAGCATGCTGAGCATTTTATTTATGATGCAGATTAGAAGATTGGTGAGTACTTTTTTAAATTTTTAGAAGTATTCTACAACGCTACCGAATTACTTTCTAGTGTTTATTATCCTACTGCGCATCTAGTTTTGCATCATTTATTTAATATTTTGAAAACGTTTGCTTATTATAGGAATATTGGTCATTTTGCACCCATAGTTTATGAAATGGAAGCTAAATGTAAAAGTTATTGGGCCAGTTGTCCTATTTTATATGCATTAGCAACAATTTTAAATCCTAGATGTGGATTAGATGAGACCGAATCTTTGATGTGTGTGACAACATATAATTTAGGTATTGATATGAAACTAACCATTGACAATGCTAGGAAAATGTTAGAACACTTCTTTGCTTTGTATGAAAAAATACGGAACGGGACAACAAGAACATGCAACTGCGATGTCAAGGAGCCGTTCGGAGCTTAAAGGTTCATCGTGGAGCTTCTTGAAGAGGAAGGAGAAAGCATCGGGATCGTCATCAACACATGGAACGTCTTCAGAACTAGTCAAATATTTTGAATCAAATTTTATAATTGATGACGACAAACTGGACATCTTACAGTGGTGGAAGAGGCCACATGAACGTAGTGCCTAGATAGCATCCTTATACAGCACAAGCCACACATAGCGCATATAAATCACGGTGACTTGCATTCCCCTTGGCACAAACATATATATCAATATATATAATTGCATATTCCAATATTCTCATGCCTCGTTCAGTTTGTCGATTCAAGTTTTCAATTCGAGCTGAGATGTGACTTTATCTAAGAGCTTTTAACTGTAGCAGAAAAAGTGAGATGTAACTTTTTTTAGAGCTTTTAACTGTAGCAAAATTAGAATTAAAAACTCAAATCGGTGAAATGAACGAGGCCAATTTGTTAATTTTTGTTAAGAGCCCTCCTGAAGACATGTTTAGTATACCGTATAAGCACTCTATATTGTATTATTTAAGAATAATACAATGTTTGGTAACATTTCATACAATGTATAGTTTAATACGAAGTTCAAATTTAATACAATAGATAGTGTGTATTAGATCGTATTATGCAATTTAACTTTATAAAACATATAAATATTTTATAAATATTAAGCGTCTGGATCCTGTTTCGGGACCGTTGCTGAGGTTAAATTTTGAGATTGAAACGATGTTGAATCTACACTTTTCAAAAATTACACTTTGACTCAATTTTTAAAAATTTATAGTTTGAGCTCAAATTTTTGAAAATTATATTTTGATCCCTCAACTTTTCAAAATTATATTTTTACCCCAAACCTTTTTCTAAATTATAATTTCACCCCTCGATTTTAGACCGGTGTCGAATTGGATATTCGCTCCGACACCATCATAAATGTTTCTGTATATGTACCTGCTGACTTGTTCTTTCCTTTCGTTTGGTGTAAGTCAACTTTCCATTATGATGTGTGGGGTTTTTTATCTAAAGAAATTAATTAAATCGTCCGAAAGGACAAACTAACCTATTAAGCACGCAATGATGTCACGAAGTTGGGGACCATCAACCATGATAGTGCAGTACATGGTAAGTCGAATATTTAACCCTTCCTCGTTTTGGGTCGAAGCCTATGCCCAAGGGTAGTGGTTTAACGAGCCAAAAGCTGGCCATATTATGAACTTTATTATTATTATTATTATTATTATTATTATTATTATTTATTATTATTATTATTATTATTATTGTTGTTGTTGTTATTATTTTGCTGAAGAAACTCTATTGTAATTTATATAATATGATCGATTTCCAGATGGCATATTTGTGCTTAGAATGTTTGAGGAATTTAAATCAGATCATCCGGATCATGTCGTTTGCTTCTTCCTCGGACAATACATAATTCTTGTCTTGGATGCTTTATTGGGATTTTGAGCAGCCTTCGAAAGGTTCCTCGTTGCTATCATTCACATCTAAGTAACATTCACGAGATGTAGATTGCCGGCAACTTTTGTAATATATATTATTTCTTTTGTTTTACTTTTTTCTCCTGGCCTCCTTTGAATGTTTGGGTAGCAGTGCAATTGTGTTTTTATGATCTAGATCAGTTCTATGGCATGTTTACTTATTAAGAGTGGAGAATGAGAATTGAGAATCGGAATTAACTCCACGTTTATTTACTCATTTTTATCTTGAAATGAGAGTGAGAATGTGTGGGTCCTACACTAATTTAAAATTGAGCAATGAGATTGACACTCCCCCCATCTTCTACTAGATTGACACTCCTCCCATCATCTACCAGATTGACACTCTCAATCCTAATAGTAAATGGGAATTACGATTTTACCCTTAATTTTATTAATAAATTTGTGAATAAAAAGTAAAAAGTAAAAAATTAAAAAAAAAACACTTTATGTGCTCGCAACGGCCAAACTATTAATCCTAAAGACATTTCAAGACCAGTTGAAAAGTTTGTATTTTTAATTTTCCTCTTTGCTTCCATAGTAACTGATGTATACTATGCTCTCTTTTAATTTATTTTATTTCATTTTTTTCCTTTTGCTGAATCACAATACCTTGTTGCAAAAATGCAGGTTTGTACCTCTTTTTTTATTTTTATTTTTTATGAGAAAGTCTACTCATGTTGCTTGTAGAGTGACAATTATGTATCGGAGTCTTTTAAAAAAAAAAAAAAATTAACTAGTCAACTATTTAGATTTACAAAGGAGAGAGTGAAATCGAATAGAGGAAGGAGAAGAAAATACCAGAAAGAGAAAAATAGAAATATGGGTTAGAGCAGAGAGTGGGAGTTTCCTTTTTTTTTTTTTTTTTTTTTTGGTGAAAGAAAGAAAGAGAATTGATTAAAGACAGAGGATTAATTTTATTTCTTGATAAAGAAAAATCAATTAATTATCGGAGTCTGTTTTTAGTTTAAAAAAAATTAATTGGGTCAACCATTTACATTAGAGGAGAGTGAATTAAATAGAAAAAAGAAAAAAATAGCAGAAATAAAATGCAAAATATATATTTTTTATTATAAAATTTCATAATTAATACCTTTTTAACCATTTATATATATATATATTATTTTAACCATTAATACTTTTTATTTTATTTTAATATATATATATATACACACACATCATTAACCATTTGTTCTTATTTTATTTCATCATTATATTTTTTTCTTTAAATCATTTCAAAATTTATTAGAAAAAATAATTTAGATGATTAATTACGTGTGATTAAAAAAATTGAATTACTGATTAGTTATTCTAATATTAAGATAGTTAGCATAATATACAATTTTTTTTTAAAGTTCAACACACAAAAATCTTCTAAAATGATAGGTAGGGAAATTTATAACAGTTTATTCTAATTATAGGTGTAAGTAAACACATGAATGAGATTAGAACTGATTCTGACTTTGATTCCTAGAACTTAAGTAAACAGCTTATTCTGACTCCGATTCCTGTCCACTCCGATTTATGTCCACTCCGATTACGAATTAGTAAACATGTCACTAATATATTGTTAGCCTTTTTTAATCAATATAAATAATAATTTAATTAAATGCATGTGTGAATAAGTCCCCACTACTTATTTTTTTCTTTTTATTCCATATAGGTATATAATTTTTTTTATGTTTAAGATTACTTTGCTCTTATATCCACTTTCAAATGTATGGCTCATTTTGGAATAGACGGTTTGAAATTGAAATCCAATTTTATCCTCTTTAAAAAAAATAAAAATAGAAACATTTTATAAGAGAAAAGTATATGGTTTGCTATGGGACCGATTATCACGCTTGGTCTGTTCGCTTTTATAATGATACTGATATAGGAAGTTTTAGTTCTATTAGTGGTAAAATTATATAGCATATATAGCAAATGTTCCTGTACTTGTTTCCCCTGAAATTTTGTTTTTGTTTTTTTGTTTTTCTTTTAAATGCATACAGTTCTTCAAAATTTTTTTTGTTTTCATATATATGCCCCCTCTTAGTTAACAAAAGTTTAAATATATATATACTAGATTTAATTCCATGTAGAGTATATCATATCAGAATGATCTTAAAAAAAAAAAAAAAAACTTTTCCATAAACAATCCATTAAAATAATTGTTCTCAACTATATCACTACTTAAGATTTTTTGTTTTTGTTTTCTGTTTTTTTATTTTTTTATTTATTTATTTTTGTGCACAATCTTCTCAATGGCGCTATCTCAGGAATACTTTTTTTTTTTAACCTATTTTGCTTTTATTGAAGTAATATTTATTTTAAATGTGTCCCTACTCAAACATTCTTTTTTATTGTAGCACTCTCAACTATCTTCATATGTACTTTAATTTTCTATTTAATTTCCCACTAAAATTTTTATTGCTCAAATGTGTTCTACTTATCTATACATATATAATATTGGACTGAAAAACACATTTTTCTTGAAAAGATTCATTTCAATCCATCCTACTAGATTTTTTTCACTACTCAAAAACTTATTATATTTATGTATCAAGAAATTCAATAAAACTAAATATGTTTGTGGGTGACATATGCTTCCAACTAGTAAATAATATTAGGGGTTGATATTTTGAAGAGTTTCTACAATTTTTTACGTTTTTAGTTTATGCCTCCTGAAATAAAATTCTGGTTCCACCATACATATTCTAGGGATTTGTTTTACCTCGATATAACTTCCCCACTATTGCTATACATAATCAATTTGATTTTGATATGAACAATTTGCTCGCAAAACTGGTTTTTTAAGAGAAAATTACTGAACATATCCTTAGTATTTGTAAGTATGAATTTTTACTCTTTATTTTTTTATTAATACTTATGTACTTAACGATTATTTGAATTTTCCCCTCTTTTTTTTTTCCTATTACTATCCTTCTTCTCTATTACAGTACTCAATAAAAAAGCAATTAACTCTCATATAAAAACTTTAACAAATTAATTAATAAGAAAGCTGTAGTATTTAGACAATTTTTCCCCCGAGGAACAGTATATACTATCAAAATGGTAAGTGTATATACTAATTTAATAAGCATATTACAATCAAATCCCAAAGAAAAAACAGTAGCATGTCTTCAAGAGTCGTCAGTCTTTTGAGGAATCCGAAATTATTTTTTGGAGTATACGATTTGTTTCATCCCTGTACAATATCTTGTCTTCGTTGCTTTGACATTTTTCATAGGCATCAAAGAATTCCTTGTTCTCCTCTTCTAGTTCATTCCACACTGCGTACGTATAAATTTTTATAATACCTTCCGTCATTTGATTTAGGGAACAAATCTACGTACCCTAGTAGATTATGATTCTGATCACTTTATATTTAAGACCTTTTTTAAGTATATAAAAATTTGCTTGAGGAGACTTAATAAATAATAAATAATAAAGTGAAAAGTACATGTTTACCGTGGTTTAGTGCAGAATAATAGTCATTCTAAATAATTGGGTACCATTATAGTTTTTTATTTTTTCTTTAGTAATTAAATGATAATTATTTTTTTAAGTAGAGTGACATGAATAATATTTTTTTACCATCTTGAGTGCTATTTCAAGTTTTTTTCCCTTAATAAAGTAATAAATGATAAGATTAGAGTTAGTCCCACAAATAGTCTTTGAGGTTTACTCTCAATCCTACTTTAATCCTTTAACTTACAAAATGTCCCAAAGTTTGGTCCTGAAATTTTATCCTTTTTCAGTTTCGGTCATTTCGTTAGCTATGTGTTAAATATTTGATGGAATATGTGAAAAGTAAAGACCAAAGTTGGAAATATCTAAAGTTTAGATATTAAAATAATACAAAAAAACAAAACTTAATATCACGTATATACCTAAATTTTAGCTGTTTTTAATTTTAGTTTATAATTTACATAGATTATGTCAAATATTCAAGACCAAACTAACGGAATGACTGAAACTGAAATAAGAGTAAAACCTCAAGGACTAATTGTAGAACATTTTAAACCTCGTTTATTTTACCAATTTGAGTTTAGAATTCACGTTTTGCTACAGTAAAAAGCTCTCAGAGACAGTCACATCTAACTTTTTTGTTACAGTAAAAAGTTGTCACATAAAGTCACATCTAAATTCGAATTAAAAACTCGAATCAACGAACTAAACGGACCCTTAAAAATTAAGGATCAAAATAGCGTTAAGAGTAAACCACAGAGATTATTTATGGGATTAACCCATAAAATTGTTACCGTGATGACAGGATCGACGTCTCCAGATTTGGAGAGGGCTTCCATGCACTCCTCTTTTGTCATGCGGAAGGTCAGGCACTTCTCTATCAGACGGTGCACCTACAACAAGTCATCATCATTCATCAATATACCAATATCAAAGCTATATATAGCTATAGCCCACACATATATATTGCAAATTACGTATACGTTTAATTAATTAATTCTACTGTAATTCTAATAATTATATGATTTCATAATAAGATGTGTACAGTACTATACTACTATCAGTACGTTTGTGAAATACCAGATGTATGATATATATATATATATTACTTTAGGCGCTGATCCCTTAAATTGACGAGCATATATAAAATTAAATGATACTAATTGAATGATTTAGAAGAGTACAGAGAAAAAAGTTTATAGCTAGAATCTTATATTAGTGTACAGCGATGAAGATCTAGCATTTAATATACTATATATGGATAGACCAAAAGAAAGTATTAAAATGGTGGTTGGAGTGGGGCCTGGATCCGAGGTTGGAGATAGATGATAAGTGGTTGATAATATGAGAAGATTGACCATACGAGATTTTGAAGCAGAATTAAAATTATTGTAGTACTAACGGGAATAATAGACATATGATATGTAACTCTCACGAGCCAAATAATTATGCCGAGTCCTCATCCAAGGCTAGCTTTTTATTCGTGCCATTCAATTACTCAAAGAAACTGTTTGCAACTTTTTTTTGTTGGCCAAAAGCGTCCATATAAATTATTATATTAGCACTAGATTAATCCCACATTCCATGGATCAACATTAATGCAGTTTGAAATTAAAGGAAAATATGCCGATCTAGTGTCCTGTCATGATATATAATTTCACACCACTCATAAAAAAATATCTCTTTGATCTTGACAAAATTCAAAATGTATTCCCCCAATTTTAACTAAATATATCATGTTAGTCTTTACATTTTTGATAATCCAAAAAGTGTTTTGATCTTATGTGTTTTTAAACTATCCCAAACTCTACAGGAAGGAAAGGGAATGATTAGTATTTTCCTTTCCTATGCCTATTCATATACTACTTATAAAATTAGAAATGTTAATTTATAAGGGACACCCATGATGTGTGGAATGAGATAATAGTGAATTCTAGTCATCTCCTTCCTATATATATATATATATATATATATTGTTTCTGTTAATTAGAATAAATGCAAGGAATTTGGGAGTAAATAGCCGGTTTAATAACCCTTTTTGATTAAATGATCTACCTTTTTCAAAATTATGTAAATGGCCGACTAATATAAACACCCATATTCTTCTCTCCCCTTTCCTCTCCAACACTCAGCCACCCAGCTCCTGCATCGTCCCTCATTGCCAAGCCTCCTACAGCGCGATATCCCAAGTGGAGAAAGGGGATCAGAGAGGTTGGAGATCTCCGGCCACAAGTAGAAATTTAGGATTTAACGATGGTTAAAAGCCGTCATTAAAGGATTAGATGACGGTTAAGTAAAACGTCGTTTAATCGTGAGTCGTTAAATGTTTTGCACTTTAATGATAGTTTTTATCCGTTGTTAAAATAAAACTTTAAACAGTCATCTAAATTCGTCCTGAAGTGCTTGTAGTGTGCATTTTGCAGACATTAAACGACGGCTTCTTGTTAAGCTGTTGCTAAAGGATAACATATAACGACGGTTTTTCTAGAAAACCGTCATTATATTTGCAATATGCACCAAAAAAATTGGTACCGTTTTATTGCTTTTCCCACGAGTTGGTCTATTAATCCCGTGTTTTATCAGCATTTTAGCCACACAATTAACACAAGTTACAGAACATAAACAAATTAATAATACATATATTCAAATCAAAATGTATACATAAGTTAATTACATATATCCCTTTACAAAATGTGCTCATTCATTTATAACCTCTACCAAATGCTCATTAGTATATGCCATCTTCGCAGCACATGTAAGCTCATATTTCTTTGCGGTTTCCGAAACCGTAAAACTTTAAACTAAATCATGCCAAATTCGATTTACGTTATCTTTATTTTCATTTTGTCTCCAATCTTTTATTGTTATTGGCACGTGTTCATGAGCCAAAACACCCACATAGCTTTGTAGCTCATTCCCCGTTTTTCCAATAGGGTTTTTTTTTTAAAATCAAATTTCACTTCAATTCTTTCTCCTTTATCTCTCATTTTGACAACTATATGCATTATGGTGTTCCTTCGTTTCCCATCATCATCCTGGTCAACTTTGGTCCTTTCCCTAAGTTCAAATTGATTTCTCCCATCATAAGTGTCATCATCTCCAAATAACTCTCA
This sequence comes from Morus notabilis, assembly GCF_000414095.1. NCBI lineage: Eukaryota > Viridiplantae > Streptophyta > Magnoliopsida > Rosales > Moraceae > Morus > Morus notabilis. Next base: position 947,474 of record NW_010361068.1, on the reverse strand, counting down.
TGCGGTATTAACTTCTTTCTCTAACCAATCACGTCCCGCCATGTTTCTGAGAATCAACATAATATTAATATATATATATATATATAGATTTAGTTTCCTTCTTAATCCTAAACTAAAAAACTTAAAACTAACCTAATCAATATTGAATTAACTTAACCTAATCAATATATACAAAAAAATGTACTAAATAACTTAAACTAACCTAATCAACATTGAATTAAACTAACCTAATCAACATATATAAATTTAATGTCATTCTTAATCCTAACCTAACTAACTTAAAACTTCATAAATCATATACAAGAAATCACATTTGCATTCAAATATTCAAATAATATTAGAAGCCCATTTATTTTGTTATAATCCTAACAATCATATAATATTTTAAAACATCGTTGTCTAATAGTCTAACCTAATTGAACATAACCATCATCTAATCTATAGTGGGCATTATGATAAATTTCAAATCCAAAAAATATATACACTGACCAAAAACGATTTCTTGCGACTTGTGACGACGGTGGCGGCTGGTGACAGTTTGGCAATGACGGTGTCGGCTGGCGACGGAGCTTGGCGATTTGGTGACATGATAGCGACTTAGTGCGTGACAGAGAGAGACAAAGAGAGAGAGAGAGAACTTGTCAGAACGAAGAGAGAGGTGAAGAGAGAGAATGATGGTGGTATTAGCATTTATGCCCTTAGGAATAAATGTAACAATGTTCTTTGAGACATTTTGACTATTAATAAAGATTTATTTATTTCATATATCCATGTATTGTCCTCATTATGTGAT
>NW_010361068.1:942517-946569 GCF_000414095.1 Morus notabilis | reverse complement strand
TTAATTTATGCACGAATAAATTAATCTCATTAATTCATTTATTAAGAACTCAATCAGGAAAAATACCTGGAAGCCGACTCGGATGATAACTTGAGTTCTTTGACCACGAACAGTCCTTGCTCCAATCTTTGTGTTTAGAAAACTAATGTCTTCCACGTCAATTCCTAGAATCCACGAAGACGTGTGTGGGGGCACATATGAGACAAATCGGGTTACAATAAACACTCAAATTTCCACAAACACCAACGCATGCACAATGTGGAATTTTTGGAGAAAAAATGTTTCCTTCTCTCTATTAGGGAATTTCGGCCACCTCTAAAATTAGGACAAAAATTTATTCCGAAAATTGTCACAAAAATTGTATCCACAATTTTCTACTATTCTCTTATTTATAGAGTAGAAGTCAAACTTCTAGAAGGAATCAAATCTCTATCTCCAATTTAAATTTCAAAACGAAATCTCCTCTATCCCTTATCCCTTGTGGCCGGCCACCCCAGAGGATTTTCATCCCTGTGTGGCGCCAATTTCAAATAGGGAAGGAAGAGAAAATCATCCTTTATCCTGTAGTCTAATTTTGACTCAAATTCAAATTTCAATTTAAGTCAAACTTAAATTAATTTGAATTCTAAATTGAACAACTTATCAAATAAGTTTAAATGGATAAATCTAGATGTGTTCAAATTCAAATTTAAATAATCACATTTATTTAAATAATAATTATTTCTCAATTAATTATTTTCGAGTATTTAATTTTAGAATTCTGTAATTCTAAAATTCCTATTTTACCCTTTGTGTCTGGCAAAATTACTAGGACGACGCAGAGACTAATGGACCTATAATCCCGAGCTCCAATAAAATTAATAATTAATTAAACACTTTAATTAATTAATTAATTCTATTAATTACAATAGTTACTCCACTATAAACTTGGAATTGCACTCTCAAAAGTATAGACATAAATTACTTCTAAACTGTGAAGTGTCCATTTGATATAGTCATTGCATATAAATCGATCCTCCATAAATAATTCATAATTAGAGCTAGGTAAAATGAATCAACCCTCAAGAGAATTATTTATCTACTTCTTTCTTAAGAAGGAATGGATTCCATCTCGTGTAATAACATTCCCGGCTACCTACTTTATCATGTCTCTAAAATACAAGGAATAGGATTCAGGATCTCAGAATCTCAGAATCCGTACCGAGTAAATCAAAAGACACAAATCCATAAATAGTAGTATGTTGAGAACTCAGGATTAAGACCATCCTATATATGACCATCGATATACTCAATTAGAATTTCTATACTTAACGGAATTATTAGAAATTCATATTGTATCTGTGTCCTTGTTCCACATAATCTCATTATGCGAAAAACACTCATTCAATATCTCACCATATTAACAGTGCGGATAACACCGTTCCATTCTAAATGGGAATGACATGTATTAATAATGTTTTAATTAAACATTCTGAACTTTAATTAAATTCATTATGAACATTACTTTTTGATTGTTATCCTTAAACATTATCCTCTCGTATATAACACTTATATACAATGTTTAAGGTTACATAAATAACCATGGAATTTTCATTGATATTCATAAAATATTCATAGATATATGCACATAAAATAATGAATAAACTCTTTTATTAAATAAATAATAAATATCCTATTACATCTCATGCTTCTAGGACACCATTCCCAACATTATGTTCATCTTACTTGAATGTATGATAAGTAAACTGAAAGTCTGAGACTGTCATTCTAAATCTTTAGGTCATACATGTAATGAGAATAACATGGAGAAGACAGGAATATAAAGATGATAGTCTAAATCATATGATCCACAATCGAGAGAATAAAGTTGGGCGCTTTATTCATGTTAAGATTGTTATGTTGTCTACTTCCTAACGGAGACGGCTTGTCTTGGTCGTCGGAGGTGGGATCCATATGGGTAGAGAGATTGATATAGTTTCTAGTGGTAAAATTTATATTGGATCAGACCAAAATTGGATTGTTTTAAATAATAATTCTGTTTGTATAAAACAATTCACTTTTGACGAATTATATATGGTCATCTAAATCCTGAGATGGATAATGAACCCGTATGCTTGACTTGCATCATTTGATGTACCAAAGGGAGACATCCTGACATTATGTAAAGGCACGCTTACTGATACATTGGGGGTATGACTCGTGTATGTGTAGATTCATTATTCATAGATAGTGGAATCCATAGCTCCTACAAAGAGTCAATGATATCCTCTTATGCATTATCTGTGGATTGGAAAATACGAGCGCTCGACCATTAGACTACTCTGTGTTATCTAAAGGTTTACTATTTGTAATGGTACGGATAGTGGTTTTCTGATGGAGTGATAATGAAACACATGATAAATGTAATTGGAAAGGTAAAATGGAACATGACCTCAAGTCGATTATGGATATCCTATGGGGATGATACACTAATATATTAAGTCATGGACGAGAGCTATTCAGAGATTTGTAAATGTGTTATATAAATCGAGAGTGCAGCTCTAGGCTTTTAATGGAATAGCGCTAGAGTTTTATAATCATGAGATGGACTTTTTAGTTTACAAGCAGCGTTATGATTATAGAAGCTTGATTTATATATGTCCATTGGGCCCCTTTGCTAGCTCACACAATTTTCTGTAACGATGCGGCATATTTCCTACATATTGGTAACTTGTGTTATTTCTGTAAAAGAGGTTCAAAGTTAATATAAGATCGGTTAATTAATTCATGAGTAATTTATCGGGCGAATTAATTAATGAATTAATTCTTGATAAATTGGTTGAATTAATGTTTCGGGTTGTTTAATTCATGAAAAAGTTATCGGGGGGATTAATTGTTAAATTAATTCTAGATAAATTGGTTGGATTATTGTTTTGAGAGTTATTTAATGTGGGAAGACTATTATATGATTGTTTTGATCAAAGTAACTTTCCTATTGGGTTGCTTGAATCAACATTGAGGCTCTGTGCAAGTTTACCGTGTTGAAAAACTAGAAAAACAAGTTTTCCTAGTTTAGACAGGTCGACCGATTCATGAAGGACAAGTCAACCGGTGAGTTATAACTTTTCTCTCCCCGGTCAACCGGTTGTAACGCGTAGCGCGTGCTGACATGATGAAACTGACACTGTAAGGGAGATAAACTTTGGAAAACCTAATTGTCATGGGTATATGACTTCCTAAATACTATAAATAGCCCAGTAAGTCACATTATTCATTAGATCACTTGAGAGACTTTTTGGGGGCTATTGGCAAAAGATTCCTAAGAAGAAAAATTGTTTAATTCTCAAAAATAATTTTTCCTTTGGCTCTCTTATGGTTGGAAGGAGTTCAAGAATACCAAGAGGAGATTGAACGACATGTGCCCACCCACACTCCGATCATGGAAACGAGAATACCAAAGAAGACCAGTTGGTTGAGGCTCCAGCCACACTCCGATCTGTCAGACGTGTTGTTTCCTAAATCTCTAAAAGTATGATTTAGATCTTTAGTATTGATGTTATATAGCATCATGAACATGTTCTTAGTTGGCTTTGGCATTGATTTAATTTTTTTTAAATTTTGCTCAATGTCGTATTTTCCAACATGTGGGTGGATGTGTCGACTGTGACGACGGATGGGAAGAGAGAGAGATGTGAAGGTTTGAGAGTGTCTCTCGAAATGAAGACAAATTTAAAGAAAAATGAAATTTTTGGATTTCCGCGCTCACATTAGACGATGGTTTTTTTATAAACTGTCGTCTATTGTGTTAGATTAGACGACGGTTTATATGAAACCGTCGTCTAATATTTAGCCAGTTGGCTCGCGCTTTAGGCCATTACATTAGACGATGGTTATGTTAAAAACCGCGTTAAATTCCTTATTTTTTTTAGTCAGTGCGAGATCTATACTTGGAAGGGGAAATCTCCCTCCGTGAATATCTCTAGCGTTGCAATTATAGACTTGTGAAGAAGAGAAGAAAAGAAGTGGCACGTAAAGAAGAAAAGCTCTCCAAATTTTGTGTGTGTGTGTGTGTG
>NW_010361068.1:886153-942506 GCF_000414095.1 Morus notabilis | reverse complement strand
GGGGGTTGTGCAGAAGAACGTGAAATAGAAAGAAGGAGATGAGGGCAAATTAAGAAACTACAGAAAGCAATTAAAAACATCCGGCCATGTACCTAATTTAAAAAAGTGTGGCCAAAGATTTTTGGGTTAATATGCTCTTATTTATATGCAAAAACCACTTTTTATTAGCAAATAATTAATACATACTAAAAAGAGAACCAATATTGATCCTATTCTTTCTTCTTCTTTTTTCCTCCTTTTCTAAATTACCTATTACGTACCTTTTGCCTAATTTACGTACATTTCAATACTATTATGTTTTGCTAAAACAATATGCCTTTGAGAAAAAAATATCTCTCACCTAACAAGATCGTTTCAGTCTCTCTTCTACTAGCTAGCAGCCTGCGTTTGAAAGAGAAACCTTTACCGATTTGCTCTTTTAAGTCCCTCATACTTGGTCACTCTTTACGTAGTGATTTACTTTACGTCAATTAAAACATTTTTCTAGTAGTTATCTTTTACACTGGTTTGAATGCTTTAGGCTCAGTATTGCTTATATAATTAGATGTTCTCCAAACTGAAGTTTGTCTTATAAGAGGCTTAAACCTGAAGGAAAAGAACAAAAAATTAAAAACAAATATATTAATTAGCAAATAATGATACGACTTATATAGTTTTCCTACTTAGTATGAGCATCAAGCTAGTCACAACCGAGGATTTTGCCACTTATAAAGGTCATATAGATCTTCTACATATAACATGCAATGTTGCGCAAGATACCATTGAAAACGTATGAAATTTTAACAAATCAATCAGCGACTAGAGATATATATTACAAAATCGAATTATGAATATATAGTACTACGCACAGAAACATACAAGCGTAAGCGCACACAAATATGATACACACATTACTTATTTTACAACTATTCCATCTTTCTTTTCCGTCAAAGTCTAATTACTATATATTTAAGTATATATAATATATCTTTTTCGTTTTGGCTGGAGGCAGAAGATAATTTTTAATTAGGTGTCAGACTGATCTATAAATATATATAGTTTATAAAATAGCTAGGCACCGGCCAGAAAAATCGCATTTTATTCGTTTGAACCTTTAGGAGATTTAGAAATGGTCATTTTCTGGAATATTTGGTCGATCTCTTCCTCGGATGTTGTAGTTTTGCTCTCAGATTGTGTGTAGGCCTCAAAGAACTCCTTGTTTTCTTTCTGTAGTTCGTTCCACACTGCATTAATCATGTACACATACTTAAAACCCAGTTAATTATACAGTTATTATTTTGCGTTACTTATAATATTAATGTTTAATTACGTCAAGAATTTAGAACTAACCAAATACATATGTATACATATATATGGCAAAATGGCTTGTAAACTCAAATTAAACAAAGCGAGCTACATATGGATGTTTGAGTACTGCCGTTTTCTTTTTTAAAAAAAAAATAAATAAATAAATGGGAGAGACAGGAATTGATCAGTAAAGAGACGGCAAATCCCAGCCATGTTCATGATATCCACTGAGCAACACAAACAAGTGCTAAAAAAAATAATAAAAAAAATCGAACAAACAAACAAAGAAGTTCATAGTGCAGCTACAAAGACAAACCAATATATGTATATGGGACAATTTCCCCAATATTTTGCACAGTTTCTTGATATATTTGTATCGTCTTTACATTAGTGCCGTGCTAGTTTTCTCTATATATCATTCATCTAATTAATTTATTGTTCCACTACTTTTGAACCTTTTCTTTTCTTTGTATTTTCTTATATATTAATAATATTAAAGTGGGGAGTTTGATGTGGGGTGGCTCTTTTTAGTGAGTGTTAACTATGTTGGAGTGTAGTGCTAGAGTACCTTGATGCTGATTGTTACTTATCTATAATTTAAGACATTCTATAGTAGTTTATGTAAACGTTTTTCTACTATATACAACGGATAGCTTCAGACAATTTTCATGCACACACAATATAAAGGACAGTTAATCCAAGGATTAAAGAAGAGAATCAAGAAAGAGCTGAATAAAGAAAAATAGAATATATGAGCGCTCAATTATTCAGTAGTTGTTGCTTCTTTTTTTTTTTTTCCTTTTGGTTGCCTTGTGATTGGGTTATGAACTTTCTTTTTTTAATCTTTGTTTTCCTTTTTAATTTTAATAAATTAAAGTGGGGACTTGTTTGAGTAGTTGCTTAAAGAGTGTCAGCCTCTCTATTTACCTAAAAAAATATTGCATTTAGCTTGGAGATCATAGTAATAAACTAACCAGTGGAGGTGATGATAGGATCGATGTTTTCATGTAATTTAGAGATCATTGAACCTACAACAAGTCACCACGTTTTCACACACACGCACACACACACACACACACACACATATATATATATAACCGTACCCATATAAAGTGTGATAAACGTTGCTAACAATAAACAAACATCTAAATCATAAAATACTTTTCTATGATGAGCTCTTGCCTATCATTACTTACCAAGTGTATGAAGGAAGCGGGAAGCGGAAGGTTCTCCGATGACCTCTATAGTACTATGTATCGATCGATATATATCTCAGGAGAAGTATGACAACATGAAGATTATTCATACGAAAAATGTGAAGTGGTATGGAAAACCAATGCATGCAAGAGAAGTATTACGACATGGAGATTATTCATACGAAAAATGGTAACTGGTAAGTAGTCATTGCGATTATTGGTGGAGAGTGTATGACATTATATATTGTGCGACGTACATGTGTAACAGATATTTCAAATTAAAATATTAAGAATACAAATCATGGAAATATTTAAATAAAACTTAGGTAATTTAGCATTTATTCAATATTAACAGTGTTTGAAGTGTATTTTTGCGCACTTATCAGTTGGGAATCAAAGGCTTCTTGTGATTCTTCTTCAGTTACCAAGTCTTGATTCTCTTCTCACTTTGAGAGTCTTCATCAAGACTCTCCAAGTACTCTTCTCTTGGTGTCGGCTCTTCATGATGGCAATCTTGCATGTATTTAATTGGAACATCCATAGTAAGAGTGGATCCAATGATCTTCATAGTGTTCCATTGTTGCCGTACGCCTCTCAGTTTCAAATGGTTTCTCCCGCGTGTTGGACCTCATTCTTAGTTGAGCAACTAAAGCTTGTAACTCAAGTAAAGTATTCGGCTCTTGAGGTTGAGTGTCATACCATGGCTCCATAATGTTGAATTTGTCTTCCCAACCTTGATTGTTCCTTGAACCACTCCAATTCTAATGATCGAACTCGACAGTGTCTTCCAACATGTAGTAGGCTTCATCCATGCACTGATTGTTGGTAGAAATTGGTGGTACCATCTCCTCTTTCCACCGAAAGTCTTGTTCAAGAACATAAGCCGTTGAGAAAGATTCGAAAATGACCCTCCTTATTAAAAAAAATAAAAAAAAAATACAAAAATCCTGTAATTCCTTCCGCTTTTCTCTCCTACCAAAAAGGCTCTAAGTTTACATTTGAGGGAAATTTTCTATGGTAGGGCAAATAGAATATTGGGAAATTTACATTTTGGATTGTTGCAGTATAGCCTCCTATTGTTAATTTATGCTCAATCTATACCATTTCTCAGTCGACTTTACACTCTTTTACATTTTGAGAATCTTAATTAGTAAGAAATCATGAAAAATTCATTTGGTTACTGAATTAGAAATATTGCGTCACTAATTAGAAAAGGTATTTGCAAAATTTTGAGAATACCCTTCGATGGAATTTTTTTTAATATTACTAAGTTCATTTCAATTTGCATTTTACCAGAAAGGACATATATAGAAATTCACTTTTATTGCTTCTGCTGGAACAAAATCTTTCATCCATTACAAATGGCCTTTAGAAACTAAGTTTATTAGAGAATTTGTGGTAGGGTGCATAAAAAAAATTCTCCGATATTATTATGTTCTTGATGTAATGATTAAAATTATATCCTTCTGACAAAGGTATTTTTCATGGAATACCATAAATTACTGCAATGTATGTAATCAATTAGAACTTAATCTTCATAGTTTATTTATAGGATAATTATTTGGTAGGATGTGGAAAAGTACCCACCACTAAAATACAGTTTTTTAACTATTAGATTATATCAATATCATAAACTATCTCAATGTAATGGAACTTAAGAAGATCTGGCAACAAAAAGCTCTCCTATTAGTATGATTTTTTCCGTATCCTATCAAAGAATACATATTTCTCATAATTTTAGTAAACAAAACCCACTTAGCAATTTTTTATCTTTTCCTAAAAGTCCCTGCTTTTTTGCTTGGGTGCACTAAATTTGTTCTTCCTAGGTATTTATAATGAAAGCGCCTTGCTTTGCATTTTGCAGTATAAAATGAAAAGCAGGTTTCTATTCTATTTAAGCTGGCTGACCTGCCTAATGAATGTGTAACATATATATTTTTTGTTTTCCACTTTATACACATTGCTCAAACACTCCTCATCTCATATCATTAAACGAACAATATTAATACTCTTAATTTGTAGTTTGTAATGATAGATAAAACAAGTACAGAAAGAATGCTATCGTCGAAGGCGAATTTGTCGAAGAAGCTGATGTTAGCCTCCCGGAATAAGCAAAAGAAGAACAACATCATCGGTTATTGTTGTACTCCGAAAAACAAGTTCTTGATAACTATCAACGTTCTTGGATGCGCCGGTCCGTTGAGGTTCGTGGTGAACGAGGATGATGTTGTGGATTCTGTCATAGACACTGCTCTCAAACTATATGCAAGACAAAGAAGGCTTCCTGTTCTTGTTAGTCACGCCAATGATTTCCTTCTCTACTGCGCCAACGCAGAATTTGAAGGTACTTCCACTCACCTTTTTCCCGAAACTTTTCCATTCTTTCTTAAACGAATTCTACAATGACGAGTACTATACGCTATTTTAGAGTTTTATTCATATACAAATTACCTTTTCTTTTCACATGTGTCACTTTAACGCACATGATAACAAGCCATTTATATTCCAAACATATATACCATACCACCCTGCCTAGGGCCTATTCAATCCACATTCTTGCAGTCCTTCTGCAATTGTAATTTACATAAATGTCATCTTTGTTCCATAACATATAATTAACATGTTTGCTACCATGTTTTGCTCACCCCTAATGACGATGTTTAAGAAAAAAAAAATGTTTTAAAAAAAAGGAGACAAAGAAAACGATTAAGAAGAGAGAAAGGGAAATGCTTTGATCCCAAACATGCACGCAAACAGGAAATTTTCTTGATAACGTCAATATGAGATAAAGGGTAAAGCAAAACAATATCAGTTTTTTTTTTTTTTTTCCCTTGATTCCTGATTGTTCTCCATTGAAATATATCCGTAACGAGAGCTAAGTTAATTTAGTATTGGTCTTTATACTTCTTCTCATTGGCCAAGAAAAATATATAGATTTTTTTTGTTTATTTCTTCTTTGCGTATCTTGGTTTTGTGTATGTATAATTTAAATGTGTCATTTTCGGAGTACTATAACATTATATTTACTTTTATTTATGATATTTGTTTTTTTAAAATTTTTTAAGTAAACTGCTTCCGCTATTATATTTTTCTATAATAGAGTTTTGCAATTTTCATCGTACTTCAAAAATGATATGCATGAAATTTTCAATTGCGTTATTTAGTTTGAATACGTAAAAGTTTGCTTTTCAAGATATAGAAAGATCATGGAAAAAAGCAACAAAAGATTTGATTTGTAAGGAAAAAACTTCATGTTTTTGTAAATAGTGGATGCAAGGTAAGAGTATGACTACGAACATATGTGTTAAAAGAGGGGAGTGGCCGGACGGATTTTAAATATATTATCTTTCGAATAAATGGATATATTTTGTGTGTTTGGTAGAGAAATTTAAGATGACACGTGTCTAAATATAAAGGTAACTTATAAATAGAGCCTGAAATAAAATGTGTATTTAGACCAACTCCTTTTTTATGATATAGGTTACTATCAAAATATATCTTTAATGATTAGATTGTTATTCAAATTTTGTTGAACTATTATATTTTTTACATGATATGATTTTACATTCACAATCACTGATAAGGGGGATTTTTTTTTAATACCTTAGGTCATTTTCTTTTCTTAATTTTGTCCCATGAGTCCGATAATATAATGGTGTAAACTGTAAACGGGGTATTGACATTTTTTTTTTGTTTGTTTTGTTTTTGAGAAAGGGTATTGACATTGTTTAAAAAAGTAAACATATATTATATAATGAGTGATTTCAAATCCTTCGAAGAACCTGAATTTTAATTTTAATTTCTCTAAACATGAAGTGATGATATTTATAATGATACTTCAGCTTCTAATGTTTTCATGAAAGATAATATTAGTTCAATAATGCTCGTTAATTTTCTCCTTTAATTAATATGTTTTCTATTTGTATACCTTCTCTTACTTTTGTTTTCTTCGTGTTTTTAGCTTTAAGCCCGTCGGCACAAATAGGATCTCAAGGAGTGAGGAACTTTATGCTTGGCAAGAAGAAGATGCAACCGCAGATGCGCATGACAGATAGGAAGTCATCAGATCCAAATGCTCAGAAGGGAATAAGTTGCTGGAAGTCATGGTTTAATAACCTCTTTACTTTTAAGTTACTATCCCATTGAGATGTGTTTCTCAGTTGGAAACTTGTGTCAGCAATTACGTGAGATTGATCAGACATTCAATATGCCTTTCTCACAAAAATACTTATTTATGCCAAAAGACTGCACATGATATATATATATATATATATATAACATACAAAAGTATGTACATCGTACCAACTACAAGATACAGTAGTGCATTATGACGGCACATGTTCTCCATGGATAATTCTATTATATGCTTTTTCTTTTTGTATGGAATATTATATGCCTTCTCGGAACTTAGAATGTGTTTTTGCCATCTTAAATAATATGCATATCATGAGCGAAATTTTTTTTGAAAGTAAGATCGTTAACTGTTTGAGGGAAAAAATTATGGGTTCTCTAGTTTCAAAAGCATTTTTCACATATATGGGGACCAATTCAATACAAAAGATCAAAATTAATTTCACTAAACGTTTATGTGGAAGAAATGGTATAAAATTTTAATTTTATTTTCAATTTGACTAGCATTACAACAAATTTTAAAGTTTAAAATTGCTAATATTAAAAGTTGAGAGATTCCATAAAATAAAATAAAATAAAAAGTTGAGAGATCAAATATTTGTCAAACGCATAAAATTGTGTGGGTATCCATAAAAAAAATAAAAAATAAAAAATAAACCGTCCTAAATACCTATATGAATTGTGTGATTAAATATTTTAGAGAAAATTACTGAACTTACACTTAGAAGTGCACGAATTTTGATTTTTATCAATTACTCTTTATTAACATCCTTTTATCTAATATAGTATTTGATTAAAAGAGTATTAATTAAGAGTATGGGTAAAAATCAAGATCCATAAAATTTAAAAGCGTATTTATCTCTTTTTTCCATATTATTAAGGGCTTGTTTGGTAAGGAGTTTGAATCACAGTTTTGGGTTCTACTAAGATGTTTTCTTTCACAAAAATTTGATTTTTAAAAATTCTGCTACGATATTTCTTTTACAAAAATTTTAAATTAAAAATTTAAATCAGGTTTAAACCACATTGTTTGAATTTCTGAACCAAACAAGCCCTAAGTTAGGTGCTTTTTTTTTTCTTTTTTTTTTTTTTTTTTACGCGAGAGAGAGAGAGAGAGTGAGTTGCTTAGAAGTATTTTTAGTGCCACTGCAGCACTGATGCCTGGTTGAGGGTTGTCGCAATCAAAGAAAGCTCTAATCACTAGTCAATTTTGAAGACCATTACTACTAAATTGTTAATTAATTTGCGCAACTTGTATCTCATACCCTAGAGCCAATGAATTTAGGGGTACGAACTCTAAAAGAATGTATTGTTGGAAATCGTTCATGCTTATCTCCAATTACACTAATCAATCATCAAGTGTGCCACCTCTAACAAACAAATATATATGCATATATATATATATATATGAGGCATTGATTCCATCCAGCCGGATGGAACATTCAGCCATGCATTTGTCACCGTACATGATTCAATCTACGGTCAATATTAGTCAAGGGGCTTTGACATGTTCTGCAGATGGTTGTGCTGGTAATCGGTTAACAAAGTGTGTAACAACAATTAAAAAAGACGTTTCGTTTTGCTTACCTTTGTTAAGTCATAGTGAAAAACTGGTATAGCAATGTGCCGAAACCCTGCATCAATAGCGGAATAACTTTCTGAAAAAGCTGACACTCCAAACTAGATATTATCCTTAATACGTTAAAAGCAGTAATGCGATCAATTTTGGTGAGTTGATGTTTTGATAATTAATTTTTTAAAACATCCAGATTTTCAAGGATATGGAAAACAAAGCTGTTCACTTGCGGCTATAAAAGTAAAGAGATCCATGAATTAACTTTGCCATATTGACCAAATATATTACCTTACATAAGTAATCAGTTTCGTTAATTATTGGGATTAAATTATTGACAACTGATGTACCATGAGTTAATAGTGCCGCAAAGAATTTACACTCACCTATTGCAAAGTAGATACATAATAAATTAATAACTTAAAATAAATGCTAATAAAGGACATAATTGCACAACAATTGCTTTGATTACGAATACGTTCCAAGTTAAGAAGAACAAGAAGTTAAATTTTGGTGAATCAAAACTCGATAATTGTTTGTATAATTAACTATGGTTAATCCAAGTCTTCCTATACTATAGGATTAATATTCATAATGAATTGTTTTCCGTCTCAAAATGACTTCTAATTGACTATCATAATCAAGTTCATATCTTGCATTGACTTTGCTTGATCGTTGTTTGCTACGGGGAGATGGAAAGCAATTTCAAGATAACGAACTCGCTATCCTAAATATGAAGCAGTGATGTTTGAAAACAGTATTACCGATCTATTAGTTAATACCATTTTAACTAGTATATATAATATTTGATTAATAGAGTATTAATCAAAAATAATGGACATAAATCAATATCCATGCAATCTAAAGGAGTATTCGTCTCTTTTCTCTTTTTCTTTTTTAGCAAAAATGGAAGGTCACCTTGGTCTCCGGCCGCTAAAATAAGTTTTCTAAGAGTAATCTAGTAGATTAGTGTTTATCATCTACCGGATTATAAAAATTGTTACACAAGTAACCAGATTAAAAAAACTATTATTACACAGAAATAACACCTTTAACAAAAAAAAAAAAAATACATTAAAACTCGTCGAGCACACAAAATCAGATCACAGGTTTAATGGATCAAAAAAATCATATCACAAAATTCTAACTAAACCTGATCTTAGTGGGGAGCTTCTCGAAGTCTAAAATGCATTGCGGAGCATATAGCAATTAGCAACGTCATCGTCATCTCCCACAAAAAGTGGGTGTGCAGCTTATTCTTTGATTAATTGTGCAATTTCCCTCCGATAAACATCCATCTAGGGGTGTTCATGGGTTGGGTTGGTGCGGGGTATAATTTTTTTTTCCCCGCCCCAAAAGGTGCGGGTTGCACATATTTGGCCCCAACGATGTTCGGGTTGGGTTGGGGTTGCGGGTTGTTATGAGCCCAACCCACAACCCGCCCCAAACACTTCGGGCCAGAGGTCTAATGGGCCGAAAATTAAAAAATAATGTTGCGGGTTGCTTTTTTCGGGCTGGATTGGGGCGGTGTGGGGTGGGGTTGCGGGTTGTTATGAGCCCAACCCACAACCCGCCCCAAACACTTCGGGCCAGAGGTCTAATGGGCCGAAAATTAAAAAATAATGTTGCGGGTTGCTTTTTTCGGGCTGGATTGGGGCGGTGTGGGGTGGGGTTGCGGGTTGTTATGAGCCCAACCCACAACCCGCCCCAAACACTTCGGGCCAGAGGTCTAATGGGCCGAAAATTAAAAAATAATGTTGCGGGTTGCTTTTTTCGGGCTGGATTGGGGCGGTGTGGGGTGGGGTTGCGGGTTGTTATGAGCCCAACCCACAACCCGCCCCAAACACTTCGGGCCAGAGGTCTAATGGGCCGAAAATTAAAAAATAATGTTGCGGGTTGCTTTTTTCGGGCTGGATTGGGGCGGTGTGGGGTGGGGTTGCGGGTTGTTATGAGCCCAACCCACAACCCGCCCCAAACACTTCGGGCCAGAGGTCTAATGGGCCGAAAATTAAAAAATAATGTTGCGGGTTGCTTTTTTCGGGCTGGATTGGGGCGGTGTGGGGTGGGGTTGCGGGTTGTTATGAGCCCAACCCACAACCCGCCCCAAACACTTCGGGCCAGAGGTCTAATGGGCCGAAAATTAAAAAATAATGTTGCGGGTTGCTTTTTTCGGGCTGGATTGGGGCGGTGTGGGGTGGGGTTGCGGGTTGTTATGAGCCCAACCCACAACCCGCCCCAAACACTTCGGGCCAGAGGTCTAATGGGCCGAAAATTAAAAAATAATGTTGCGGGTTGCTTTTTTCGGGCTGGATTGGGGCGGTGTGGGGTGGGGTTGCGGGTTGTTATGAGCCCAACCCACAACCCGCCCCAAACACTTCGGGCCAGAGGTCTAATGGGCCGAAAATTAAAAAATAATGTTGCGGGTTGCTTTTTTCGGGCTGGATTGGGGCGGTGTGGGGTGGGGTTGCGGGTTGTTATGAGCCCAACCCACAACCCGCCCCAAACACTTCGGGCCAGAGGTCTAATGGGCCGAAAATTAAAAAATAATGTTGCGGGTTGCTTTTTTCGGGCTGGATTGGGGCGGTGTGGGGTGGGGTTGCGGGTTGTTATGAGCCCAACCCACAACCCGCCCCAAACACTTCGGGCCAGAGGTCTAATGGGCCGAAAATTAAAAAATAATGTTGCGGGTTGCTTTTTTCGGGCTGGATTGGGGCGGTGTGGGGTGGGGTTGCGGGTTGTTATGAGCCCAACCCACAACCCGCCCCAAACACTTCGGGCCAGAGGTCTAATGGGCCGAAAATTAAAAAATAATGTTGCGGGTTGCTTTTTTCGGGCTGGATTGGGGCGGTGTGGGGTGGGGTTGCGGGTTGTTATGAGCCCAACCCACAACCCGCCCCAAACACTTCGGGCCAGAGGTCTAATGGGCCGAAAATTAAAAAATAATGTTGCGGGTTGCTTTTTTCGGGCTGGATTGGGGCGGTGTGGGGTGGGGTTGCGGGTTGTTATGAGCCCAACCCACAACCCGCCCCAAACACTTCGGGCCAGAGGTCTAATGGGCCGAAAATTAAAAAATAATGTTGCGGGTTGCTTTTTTCGGGCTGGATTGGGGCGGTGTGGGGTGGGGTTGCGGGTTGTTATGAGCCCAACCCACAACCCGCCCCAAACACTTCGGGCCAGAGGTCTAATGGGCCGAAAATTAAAAAATAATGTTGCGGGTTGCTTTTTTCGGGCTGGATTGGGGCGGTGTGGGGTGGGGTTGCGGGTTGTTATGAGCCCAACCCACAACCCGCCCCAAACACTTCGGGCCAGAGGTCTAATGGGCCGAAAATTAAAAAATAATGTTGCGGGTTGCTTTTTTCGGGCTGGATTGGGGCGGTGTGGGGTGGGGTTGCGGGTTGTTATGAGCCCAACCCACAACCCGCCCCAAACACTTCGGGCCAGAGGTCTAATGGGCCGAAAATTAAAAAATAATGTTGCGGGTTGCTTTTTTCGGGCTGGATTGGGGCGGTGTGGGGTGGGGTTGCGGGTTGTTATGAGCCCAACCCACAACCCGCCCCAAACACTTCGGGCCAGAGGTCTAATGGGCCGAAAATTAAAAAATAATGTTGCGGGTTGCTTTTTTCGGGCTGGATTGGGGCGGTGTGGGGTGGGGTTGCGGGTTGTTATGAGCCCAACCCACAACCCGCCCCAAACACTTCGGGCCAGAGGTCTAATGGGCCGAAAATTAAAAAATAATGTTGCGGGTTGCTTTTTTCGGGCTGGATTGGGGCGGTGTGGGGTGGGGTTGCGGGTTGTTATGAGCCCAACCCACAACCCGCCCCAAACACTTCGGGCCAGAGGTCTAATGGGCCGAAAATTAAAAAATAATGTTGCGGGTTGCTTTTTTCGGGCTGGATTGGGGCGGTGTGGGGTGGGGTTGCGGGTTGTTATGAGCCCAACCCACAACCCGCCCCAAACACTTCGGGCCAGAGGTCTAATGGGCCGAAAATTAAAAAATAATGTTGCGGGTTGCTTTTTTCGGGCTGGATTGGGGCGGTGTGGGGTGGGGTTGCGGGTTGTTATGAGCCCAACCCACAACCCGCCCCAAACACTTCGGGCCAGAGGTCTAATGGGCCGAAAATTAAAAAATAATGTTGCGGGTTGCTTTTTTCGGGCTGGATTGGGGCGGTGTGGGGTGGGGTTGCGGGTTGTTATGAGCCCAACCCACAACCCGCCCCAAACACTTCGGGCCAGAGGTCTAATGGGCCGAAAATTAAAAAATAATGTTGCGGGTTGCTTTTTTCGGGCTGGATTGGGGCGGTGTGGGGTGGGGTTGCGGGTTGTTATGAGCCCAACCCACAACCCGCCCCAAACACTTCGGGCCAGAGGTCTAATGGGCCGAAAATTAAAAAATAATGTTGCGGGTTGCTTTTTTCGGGCTGGATTGGGGCGGTGTGGGGTGGGGTTGCGGGTTGTTATGAGCCCAACCCACAACCCGCCCCAAACACTTCGGGCCAGAGGTCTAATGGGCCGAAAATTAAAAAATAATGTTGCGGGTTGCTTTTTTCGGGCTGGATTGGGGCGGTGTGGGGTGGGGTTGCGGGTTGTTATGAGCCCAACCCACAACCCGCCCCAAACACTTCGGGCCAGAGGTCTAATGGGCCGAAAATTAAAAAATAATGTTGCGGGTTGCTTTTTTCGGGCTGGATTGGGGCGGTGTGGGGTGGGGTTGCGGGTTGTTATGAGCCCAACCCACAACCCGCCCCAAACACTTCGGGCCAGAGGTCTAATGGGCCGAAAATTAAAAAATAATGTTGCGGGTTGCTTTTTTCGGGCTGGATTGGGGCGGTGTGGGGTGGGGTTGCGGGTTGTTATGAGCCCAACCCACAACCCGCCCCAAACACTTCGGGCCAGAGGTCTAATGGGCCGAAAATTAAAAAATAATGTTGCGGGTTGCTTTTTTCGGGCTGGATTGGGGCGGTGTGGGGTGGGGTTGCGGGTTGTTATGAGCCCAACCCACAACCCGCCCCAAACACTTCGGGCCAGAGGTCTAATGGGCCGAAAATTAAAAAATAATGTTGCGGGTTGCTTTTTTCGGGCTGGATTGGGGCGGTGTGGGGTGGGGTTGCGGGTTGTTATGAGCCCAACCCACAACCCGCCCCAAACACTTCGGGCCAGAGGTCTAATGGGCCGAAAATTAAAAAATAATGTTGCGGGTTGCTTTTTTCGGGCTGGATTGGGGCGGTGTGGGGTGGGGTTGCGGGTTGTTATGAGCCCAACCCACAACCCGCCCCAAACACTTCGGGCCAGAGGTCTAATGGGCCGAAAATTAAAAAATAATGTTGCGGGTTGCTTTTTTCGGGCTGGATTGGGGCGGTGTGGGGTGGGGTTGCGGGTTGTTATGAGCCCAACCCACAACCCGCCCCAAACACTTCGGGCCAGAGGTCTAATGGGCCGAAAATTAAAAAATAATGTTGCGGGTTGCTTTTTTCGGGCTGGATTGGGGCGGTGTGGGGTGGGGTTGCGGGTTGTTATGAGCCCAACCCACAACCCGCCCCAAACACTTCGGGCCAGAGGTCTAATGGGCCGAAAATTAAAAAATAATGTTGCGGGTTGCTTTTTTCGGGTTGGATTGGGGCGGTGTGGGGTGGGTTTGCGGGTTGTTCGGGTTTATGAACACCCCTACATCCATCTATTAAATAACCAAATATTCAATTTTAATTGAAAATTATACATCTTAATTTAAAAATTAAAATAAATCTTTTCCAACACTTAACACAGTTATTTATTTTACTAGTAAATTAAATAATCACAACGTGATATCAATTTAACAATTAAAAGAAATACTTTTTGCATAATTGATATTAATTGTATCACATAAAATATATGCAACACAAATATATCAATGCTATTTGGAAAAAAACACAATCGGCCAGTTGTTTCCGACAGATACTGTTAGGTGTCAATCCCGGTAGTCTAACTGTGTCGGGCATCTTTCATGTGTTCTGAAGGACTGAAAAACTATTCAAGAAAATTTCATTTATTCATCCAAGAGAATGGGACCAAATGGACACATATTTATAATTTAATATGATTTAATTTTCCTCATAATCAAATCCATATTACAATCAAACTTTAGTTTCTGCCATTATCGAATCGAAATTGGACTTTCAAATTATATACATAAATTATAAGGAACCTTTAGATAATAAATTTAAGGTTATCCATTTTTTTAAACCACTTTCCACGTGAATTTATCCCTCATATTAATATTTGTGATTTGAGCTAGTTACAGTTTTCTTCTAACCTCTCTATTTAATTATTTATCCATGAGTTCAACTATCTAATGGGTGGCCTATTTGTAAAGAAAGCATAAATGAAAATTTATGAAATTAATTTCAATATTAAATATGTGTAATGTTTCATCTAACTTCTCGAATTAATACTAGGGGAATATTATTTTTCTTCTTAACGAAACTGTGGATTTCATATGTATATATATATATATATATATATATTTGAGTTATTGTTTCTATTTATCTATAATATTATATCTCCAACTTATTGAGCATTTAATAAATATAAAATTGATCCAGTCATTCGTAAATCAAAAGGTAGAATAAATGGATATAATTTCACTCATCACATGATGAAGGTAATACCCATAAAACGATCTCATTATTGAATAACATAAGAAATATAATTCTATTGTGGCCTGATATGGATTTTTCTAACGGATATCAAATTAAAACCTTACTTAATTATATTAGATTGTTGTTATTAAGTGTAATGGTAAGTAAGGGTGGTCATTCTCACAGAAAATTGGTCTTAATTAATTAGTTATTAATTTTCTGAAATGAAAATATAAAGAAAAGGGGGTTTTTGATATTTAAACTATAATAAAGAAAAGGAAACAAGAAATTAAAGAAAACAATTCTTGAAAATAAATAGAAAAAACAATTAATAATGAAAACCGATTAAAGGATCAATTTTCATCACAGGACAACGAAATTATGACAAATGATTAATAACAAATTCTGTTATCCTAATCTTTTCTTAGTTTTTCATTAAATAAAATAAGCTCTTTATTTAATTCCCTTTCTCTTAAACAACCTAGAATAAGTTTTCTAGATTCAATCTAACGTAAGCATTAAGTTGAGAAAGATAAGTTGATCTAAACGACAATCACACAATCTCAGATTATCTAACCTAGGTTATATTTTTCATGCAATTATACGAAAGTTTGACCACAATCAATCATCACAATTTGCTACTAACAATTGAGAATTTAAGATAATTATGGATCAAGATTCCTAACTAACAATAGAAAATTCTCAAGTCCTATTTAGTTGATCACCTAAAGAAAACAAGAAAATATTCATGAACAATATTAATGGAAGAACATAATCGATTTTTATTGAGAAATTGAAAAATAATATCAAATCATCCAAACATAAATTCCATTTCTACGTTTTTGAAATCACCCTTAACCAAAAGAAAATCTAACCTAGCATAATTGTAAAATTAAACAAGCAAGAATAAATAAAAATCACCTGGAGTTCTAAAGAAAGAAAGAAAGAATAAAAACTCTTGTTGATGATCTTGAAAGAATCTTCACGCGACAATTCTTCTTTGATCTTCAATAAAATTCTCTTCCTTGGCTTCTCTCTTTTTCTCTCCAAAGACGGCTATGAAAAACTGAGAAAAAAAAATGTTTGGTTCAGCCATATACTCATTTATTTATAGGTTCTCCAAGTTGGGCTCAAAAAAGGTAAGTTCGGGTGCATTTAGAGTCCAAAAATTGCACTTTTGCCTATGTAGCGCCGACGGCTCCAGATGGAATCCAAATATTTTAAGGGCTCGTTTAGTTCGCTTATTCGAGTTGAGATGTGACTTTATGTGAAAGTTTTTTACTGTAGCAAAAAAGTTAGATGTGACTATTTCTGAGAGCTTTTTACTGTAACAAAACTCGAATTATAAACTCGAATCAGTGAAATGACTGGGGCCTAAATATCCTCGATAATTTGAATCCAAATGTGAACAGAGATCTCGAAAAACAGAGAACATAAATCGTGAAAAGTGTTAGATCTGAGTTAATTACGTTCAGTTGCTCGAGTAAAATAAAGTGCAGAAAGTAAAGGAACACACAATATGATATCGCATTTCGGTGTGCACACCTACTTTGCGGGGCCACGCCCAGACAATAAACAGTTCACTATGTTCCAGAAATTACAGACACTGGACGGACTTATTCACTCAAGGACTCCCTCCTAGACAACGACGCCGCTGTGACGAATCTCCACAGTGATTTGTTTAGCGTACACCACACGTCTTCTTAACTGCACTGTGAACTCCCTTCGATCGACAGAGCTTCCTCCCGAAAGCAACAAATCTCTCTCCAGAAGGATGATCTCAATAACGCACAAGGCTCACAAAAACTCACAGACTCTTTTCTGAAAATATTCAATTAAACCCATATTCTCTCTAGTTGAAACCAAAGCCTTTAATAATATCTCCAAAAGATCACGAGAATCTAATTTCAAACTAAAGCTCCGATTCTCTTTATATTTTTCCAAAATCTTCTCCAGCCATCTCCACGTCAATGCCTCCACGCACACATATATCTATACAATGACTTAGATATCACATTGGCTCCAAGTTAATCTCCCGTACAATCCAAAAATCCAAAAAAATATATATATATATTTTTCTTTGGCCAAATCAATCTTCGATTACAATTCGAATTCACTTCAAATTCGAATCCAACCAAAAGCCAAAAAACCGGATAATCATCACAATAAAATCTCGACATAATCTTTTTGATCCTTATCTCATTCTAGAATCCCATTTAAATTCAAATAACTAATGTTTTATCTTTATCTCTCCAAATCTCAACCAATGTCTTATCTTCCTTTGACCAAGCCTTTATCCTTATCTCTTCAAATCTCAACTCAACAAAATATGCAACTTTAACTTCAAATCTGATTCGAATTCTTCTTCTGCAATCTGAAATCTTCTTGAACCTATTTTTTGAATTTTTACAAGATTGCCAATAAATTGCCAACTAATAAAAATACCTAACAATCTCCCCCTTTGGCATTTTTTGGCAAAACTAACAAATGATCCTTAAAATTCAAAAAAACATAAAGGATTACATTGTTCTCCCCCTTTTGACAAAAATAAGCCAAAGACACAACGAAAAAAAAATAAAGAAAAATAAAAAATTCACACCCTAGAACCGTCTTCAGCAGTTAATGTCGCAGATCATGTTGTAACATTAGTTGGAACACTCGATGCAACACTTTGCACTAGATATCTTTGAGGGCATTGATCTTTGTAGCTTACTCCCCCTGAATTTTTCCTGTGTCTTACTCCCCCTGAATTAGTACATGCTTCTAAAGAAGTATAAGCCTTATGACATCTCAAATCAGATTTCTTTACCCACACACATCTAGAAAAATTATTTTTCACATCAATCTTCACATTAGGTGTCTTCTTTGAGTTTGCAGAATTTGGTGGATTAATAAGCATACCTCTCTTCAAAGCATTTAAATACTTGTAGCATCTTGGTCTTTTGTGGCCATGTATACCGCAGCAATGGCATGTAGGGACAAACATTTTCTGTCGAGGGGATGAGATAGTAACCTTCTTACTAGAGGAAGTTAGAGGCTTAGGGGCAGACGTCTTCTTTACAAACACTGTTTTGGACGTTGAGCTCTCACTAGTATAGCCAAGGCCATGTCGATCACCACTCGCTTTTCCTATCGAGAGAATGTGATCCAATTTTATGGTGCCGGAATTCATCATCTTCAATACCTTTTGAGTGTGCTCCAATTCAACTCTTGTCTCCTGCAACTGTTCTCCTTTTCAACAGCCCAAAATTCATAGTTTACAGCAACCCTCTTAAGTACATCATTCTCTTTAATAAACTCGTCGACTTGCTCCCGCAAAGACTTGTTCATTTTAACCACCAAAACCCAGTAGCGCCTCAGCGCCGCGGAGCTACAACGCGAGAAAAGACGCGTTTTGAAGGCCAATCGGGAGAAAACTTACCCGTTTTGACCCTAATGCTCGGAAACATATAAATAGATGATTCTAGGGCAATTAGAATGGACTTTTAGACTGTGGAATGGCGGCTGGCTTTTGAGAGAAGATTCAAGAGAAGAAAAGGAGAATTGGGACGGAGAAGAAGAACGGCTCAAATCCGGAGACGGAGACGCTTCAATTCAACTCCAAACTAGTTCTTTTCTTTCCTTTCCAATGATTAAGACTTTGTTTAGGAATTTATTTTGTTTAGAGATGAACTAATTCCTTTTTCTAGGGCTACGATGTAGCTGGATTATGAATGTTCAAATTCTCAATCTTATTTTTAAGTAATTGATGTTTAATCTATATATGCTGAGTATTTCAATTTATTCTTAATGCTTGGGATTGTTTGGCCAACTATTACATTATTTTGTATTTAATTTGAGACCGAGAGGTGATAATTAACTAAGCTCTTAATTGAAATACCATGAGTTATTCATAGGATAGAGATATCTATGATGCTTGTGCAGTTCTTTTGAATTTCTTGCACTTAATGATTTTCAACAGGTTTAGAAGTCTAACAGAGATGTAGATTTTGCTTGTTGGATTAATATTATTGTTGCTTGAGAAAGAATAATAATTGCTTTAGAGAAATTACTGTCAGTATAGGATTGAATGTTAATTTTCTTGAATTATGGGAATTTGAACATGATTAATTTGGTGAAATCGGAAACCCTAGAATCTTAATCTATTGAATTTTCATCCATTGCTAGCATTGTTTAATTTATTTAATTGTTTTAGTTTTACTTTACTTAATTTTATAAACTCACTTTTCAATTATTCAAATAAAATTAGGGTTAATATAATTTCGGTAATTAGTAAACAACCATCCTCGTGTGATGATATTCTTATTCACTATTATATTACTTGATTGCGATAGCGTATACTTGCGTTACGATTTTTCACAACACCTATTAATTTCTATAACTAAAAATTGGCCTATATACTTTCTTAAGCTTTTCATATTGGCTTATTTTCTACTATTTCTATAATTTTATTGATTGGATCAAAACCACCGATCAAACATGCTATTGAGGTTGAAGCAAAAGCCCTTTAAAGAATTTTTGGGCTAGACCCAAAACAATTCCATCCCAAGGCTAAATTGTAGCCTACTTGAAGTGCATGTTTCACGTTATCTTTTCAAGTGAGATACTGAAGGTGATGATAGGTCAGCACTGATTACAATCTTGGCTTATACAAAACCGTGAACATCGCCTTCCTATGTACCACAAAAAAAGTATATGACTGCGACGAGGCCTTTAATTGTAAAACAGTCCCCGACATTCATATCTCTCTCTCTCTCTCTCTCTCTCTCTCTCTCTCTCTCAGCAATATAATACCATCGCATGTCAGTGCAATAGCATTCATATACGAGTACAACTATGAATACGACAAAAGCATGAACAAAATTCCCCGTATGTGGCCAAAAATGGCAATTCTAGCGCCTTATAATTTGGAATGGAACTATATAAGCAGAATCCAATACTGATCAGTTATTGGATAGTACAAGTAGCATGGCACGCCGCGATTGGTCGCTACATGAACCATGCAGGCCACGTGGACGAGAATCATTAGGAGAGGAGAGAGAGGAAGGCAGACCATTTGTGTTTATGCAACAATAAAGAGTTCCACATTGTAATTCATTATTTTCATACATGATATATATAGCGTTAAATGGGGACCACATATGAAGGTTATAGAAGTAGTAGACTAGTACGACTATATATATATATATATATATATATATAATATATATATATATTCTTAGAAATATTCGCCTTTTTTGGTTTTGGCTGGATGCTTGAATTGATGTATAATTTGTTACCAACCAGAACAACCCTAAAGGTAAGATCGTTTTCGAGGTGGCCTGGCCTATATGTTAATCGTCGGAATCTTTGGAGGAATCCGAAAACATTTTCTGGATCATTTGGCTTGTCTCTTCCTCCGACATTTTGTCTTCTTTGCTTTGGGATTGAGCATACGCCTCGAAGAACTCCTTGTTCTCTTTCTCCAATTCATTCCACACTGCACACATAATATAAATATATATATATATATAAGTTGAACAGGACAGGATATCCTATGTATATATGTCATATATATATATATATATATGTTTTTGCATCATTGTATATTGCACGTTAAGCAGTTATTATAAGACCTGATGGCTAATGCACAGGTATATTATTATATGCACACGTGCAGCTTGGAAAGACAAATTGCTAGATCATAAGTCGACTACAAAAGTTCCCTACCTTATTACCAAGGGAACGGGGAAAAAAAAGAAAAAAAAAAAGATAAAGAAAAGAAAGAAAGTTCCCTATAGCTCGATGTTAATTTGGTCTTACCCTAGGAGTTGAAGATTTTCTTTTCTTTTCTTTTCTTTTTTCTTTTTTTTTTTTTTGGCTAATTCCTAGAACTAGAAGTTTCGACCTTATATATCTTGGGGATCATACCTTTCCAAAAATTAAGCCAAATAATTTCTTGGACTGTCCTCGTAATTACTTGGCTACAAATATAACTTTAAGACTTCAATTTAATTTGCTCTACCAGTTACGACCAAGGAGGTGATGACACATGCATGCGTGCACATAAACTTCTAAAAGTGGGCTCCAGCCAATCAGGCTTGTACAAGTGCCTGAACCAGATCGGGTTGATCATTCAAGCATGGAAGGCGAGTTAAAGGGGAGTTATAGACCAAGTTGGGAGCTAATAAAACTTTAAAAACCAAGGTTTTTGTGTGTTCTGCTCTTGTTTAGTTAACTACTTAATCCTTTTTCGTATGTTTGTATGATCTTTACAAATTAAACGGGTTGGATGATGTCAATTTTTAATCTGCTGTGTACTATTATATATGTAGCACTTAATGCACTTGAGCTTGCGTGATTGTCAAACATAAATATTGCTTGCGTCCTGTATGCATGCATGTGATCATGGATGAGAGAGAATGAGAGAGAGAGAGAGAGGGTTTGAACTTTGTAGGGAAATGATCTAACCGGTGGAGGTGATGACAGGTTTGATGTTTGCATGCTTAGAGAGGGCTTCCATGCACTCCTCTTTATTCATACGGAAGATCAAACACTTCTCTATCAGGTGTTGCACCTATATAATATAACAAATTAAGTGATCAAAATCAATATTGTCAACCACAACATCGAAAAAATTGCTAAAACATATACATAAACCCTAGCTACATATTGAACATGAAATATATATATATATATATATATACGAATTCTAATCATTTTTTAACTCATGACCATAATTCTTTTGCTCCGACGAACTCACCTTATTATTTGAATATGAATATGAAATCATCATGCATAAAAGAATATAAACACTATCACATATTTAAATACCAATTAATCATCATAAAAAGACTACTTCTAACCTCTTTTCTAACTCACCATGTGTATGTATGAAGCGGAAGAGTCCCCCATGACCCTTCTTATCTAGTATCTTATCTCAACAACTTACTTTGATCCTTGTGTGATTTTGAAACAAGCAAGAGAAAAAAACAAGGTGCTATTCATTAGGCGCAAAGGCAAAAGAGTAGTGACAACATTAAAAAGGGGAAGAGAGGGTGGTGGGGTGGGGCCAAGGCCCCACGTGGGAGATTGATGATAATTGGTTGAGAAGGGATTAGAGGAGATTTGTGAATGACCATTTTCTGTCCTATAGGACTGCCATTTAGGCATCTCCCCCTCCCCCCACGTGACGAGTGGGACCTTCCAATGAAATCCTCCCAAAACGACAAACTTCTAGCTCGCAAGAATCCTCCTATTCATCATATAGCCTAGGGCCAGGTCGCCCTCCATAGACAAAAAAAAAAAAAAAAAAAAAAAAAAAAAAAAAACCACTTACCTTCCCCCCCCCCAAAAAAAAAAAAAAAAAAAAAAAAAAAAAAAAAAAAAACTCACTTACCTTCCCTCCCCCCACAACAAAATTATTATTTACAAAAGTCCAACACATAAAAGAATCAAATTCAAAGGAAATGTTCTTAGTCCATCTCATGATAAGCCGTGCAGTGTTATTATACCTTGATAATTCATGTTTTTTTCTATAATATTATGCTAGCATACAAAATTTGCCCATTCCGTGAGGTGGCATGCACTCATTGGTCATTATAGCACTATGATTATATATATAGACACACACACACACATATTAATTATATTACATCATCAACCCGCCAATACGACATTTTGAAGTTAGCCTTTTCTGAAGAACGTAGCAATATTCGAAGCAGTAAACGTACTATCAACTTACACTCGATTGGTGCATACAGAAAGGAGCCAAACTTTGGTGGGAGATCACCTGATAGTTTTAGGATCTTAATTAGCTTTAGCTACTTTTAGGGCCTCTATATATCTTTATGTTTCAATGATGTCAGCCATCTTTTTGTACCAAATGACTTGAATTGTTCCAATCGGATGGCTCAGAGCGCATCCATATGGGGTGACTGGATAGTGGATCCCACCACACCATTGCGCATGCAGTTATACATGGAGAACCTAAACTAATAATTGAAGCAAATAATTGAGCCAAGTTGTTTTATTCTTGACTTGCATCCTCCTTTCTTTTCTTGTTGTAATAAAATAATAAGTTCAGTGCAAGATCATTAAGATGTAGATCAACTGATCAATGCATAATTAATTAACGTGCAAATAGCACTACATATCAACCTTTCACATAAGAAGGTTCGCAAGGCAAAGAATTAAATAATCTAATAGAAATCCGACTCTATCATGTTTAGAGTGTCGATGATAGACGTATATAGTCCCAATGCGTTTCCCCATATAATCAGGAACTATGTGAGCGCTAACTATTGTGTTTATTTGTGGTTTCAGATCGAATTGACATCTAAATTTATGATTGAATAAAAATGACTAGCTAATACATATGCACGTAACGTTTCTCCCTCTAACATAGCAAAATGCATGCATTAGTTTGATCAGCAGAAAAATGCAATTATGGAATGAGGAACTATGTTTACACCTATGTTTAGAACTATGTTTAAATGCACTAACAAGTACAAGATCTCGGCCGGAGCGGCGCCCACATCAACTGACGAGATATCATGCAAACGTCATACGCTTACTCGCGTCATTTCATATGACAAATATATTTGGGAGCTACGTGCACTCCCTGATAATTGTTTCATCATTCATATGGCAAGTTAATTAAACGTATTGTACATCCATAGATCTTAGTGTGTGTGTGTGTGTGTGTGTGTGTGTGTGTGTGTTTTTTTTTTTTTTTTTTTTTAGCTATGAAAATTTTACAATGTTCGCCTTATGTTTATTATCCTTTTCTTTTATCCAATTGAGGTTAGTTCAATTACTGTTTGTTGGCTGTGTAAGTTGTTTTCAAATCTTTGGAAAAATAATAAAAGATACCATTATTATCTTTTCCTTTAAATGTAGTGCAAATGTAGTCCCCAAATCAATGTAATTTTCATTTGTGGTCCGTGAAAAGCTCCCCAAATGGTTACAAAATGTTGATTGACAGCATCTGCTATATAAGCAGCCCTTTTTTATTTTTTTTTTCTTTTATTTTTCTCCCCAAAAGTAGAACTAAGTTTACGTGCACCTCTACCATTAGATAAAGTTTTTGGATATCTTTCTAAATAAATATAAAAAATAAAAAAGAAAAAAGAAAAAAGAAGAGAAGGAGGAATACGTACACTGAAATTTCAGCGTCTTTTGCTTATGCCAAGTTGTACCACAGCACCACTGCCTAGCTAGTATTAGATATCATTTTAGATTGACGTTGATGAGGTGGCATATGTTCATTGGCCTGGATCAATCAGCATGGCTCGATTTATATTTTGATGATAAATATATTTTAGATTCATTGTTTAACATTTTAATAAAAACTATAGTTTTGAAATTGAAATACATTATTCTATGTTAAAAAGTACTTAAATAGTAAGAATATGTACTTAATTAATAAGATCATATATATGTATATATATATATATACATGAACATGTCTCTTGTTACACCTACACAAAATAACTAAATTATAAATAATTGTTATACAAAATATACTAGGATGATTGTTAAAACTTAATATAGGACATATTCATAGAAAACTAAAAAAAAAAAATACATGCACAAAATATAAGTTTTAAAGTTTTTATATGATTTACTATCAAACACAACTTTTGGTAGCAAAAAACACCTTTTTGCCACCAAAATATGAATTTGGTAGCATAATCATGTTTTCTGCTACCAAAATTTAGTACCAGAAAATTATATTTTTTGTTACCAAACATTATTTTGGTAGCCGAAAGCATATTTTTTACTACCAAATTTCAATTTGGTACCAGAAAGACATGTTAAAAAAAACTATTTTAATGCCAAAAATTATTTTAGAATCATTGTTCTAGTAACATTATAACAAAAAATATAGTTTTGAAATTGAAATACATTATTAAAAGTTAAAAATTAATCAAATAGCAAGATTATATACTACTCTATGTGGAACATATACTTAATTAACAAGATCACATATATATACACATGAACATGTCTCTAGTTACACCTACACAAAATAACTAAATTATCAAATAATTGTTATACAAAATATACTAGGATAATTGTTAAAACTTAATATAGGACATATTCATGGAAAACTAAAAAAAACGATACATGCAAAAACTATAAGTTTTAAAGTTTTTATATGATTTGCTACCAAACACAACTTTTGATAGCAAAAAATACATTTTTGCCACCAAAATATGAATTTAGTAGCAGAATCATGTTTTCTACTACCAAAATTTGGTACCAAAAAATTATATTTTTTGTTACTAACATTATTTTGGTAGTTGAAAGCATATTTTTTTTGCTACCAAATTTGAATTTGGTACCAAAAAGACATATGTTAAAAATTAAAAAAAAAAACATTTTAATGACAAATTTTATTTTAGAATCATTTTTCTAGTAACATTATAACAAAAATATAGTTTTGAAATTGAAATACATTATTCAAAGGTAAAAATTAATTAAATAGCAAGATTATATACTACTCTATGTAGAACATATACTTAATTAACAAGATCACATATATATACATATGAACATGTCTCTTGTTACACCTACACAAAATAACTAAATTATCAAATAATTGTTATACAAAATATACTAGGATGATTGTTAAAACTTAATAGAGGACATTCATAGAAAATTGAAAAAAAAAAAAAAAAGCAATACAAGCTCAAAATATAAATATTAATGTTTTTATATGATTTGCTGCCAAACATAACTTTTGGTAGCAAAAAACGCCTTTTTATCACCAAAATAAGAATTTGGTAGTAAATTCTTGTTTTCTGCTACAAAAATTTGGTAGCAAAAAATTATGTTTTTTGGTAGCAAAAACTTGATTTTTCACTACCAAATTTTAGTGGCAGATAGTTATATTTTACTTCTAACACTTGGTAGCAAATGTTATATGTTTTGCTACCAAAAATAATTCGGTAGCAAATACCTCGGGTGGGAAAAAATTTTGCTTCCCGCCAACTTTTTGTTACCAAAACATGTGTGGTAGCGAAAAAGTAATATTTTGCTACTAAATTTTTTGTGGCGGAATCTTATGCTTTTGTTACCAAATATTATTTTGGTAGCAAAAAACTATTGACGGGAACCAAATTTCATTTCCCGCAATGTTATTTGTTACCAAATTATATTTGGTAGCGGATTGTGTTATTTTTACTACCAAATTTGGTAACTAAAGTCTTGATACTTTCAGCTACCAAAGTTTGGTAGTAAAAAGTATGTTTTTTGCTACTAAAAATTTTTTGGTATCAAAAAGTTTGGTCTCTTAAAGTGATTATTCTTGTAGTAATCTCTTGCGTTTGGTAGATGAATCTAGAATCATAATTCTGGATTTTGATTCAGAATCAGTATTTGTTTACAGTGATTTTAAATCATGATTCAGAATAAATGTTTGATTTGAATGATTTTAAATTATGATTCAGAATCTAATGTGATATTTTAAACCAGAATCACTGATGATTCTAAAACTACCTCCCTCTTGATTCAATGTGATTCAAATCATTAATTCTGAATCATAATTTTAAAATCATAAGTTGAAGTCAAAATTATAAATCATGATTATAGTTCCATAATAGAAGTACCCTGATTTGAATTCTTCTTATGTATCATCTTTTTCATTTCTTTTTTTTATCCCTTATGTGGCTATACAGGGTTTTGCTATATATTTGCTCGACTTTGGATTGAGAGATCAGACAAACATAACACTGCATATATCAAAATTATAAAAACCTACCTAAATGAAGATATGAAATTGGTCAGTGTATATAAATACTGCACCCACAATAGCAATAAAATCCACAACCATTATTGCAGTAGCCACTAGCCAGCAGTACTAGTGATATTTGCCTGCTGGCATTATATCTTGTATTCTGTGCATGATGGTGATCGCAACAAATATCTCAAAAGGTTGAACCGTAAGTCCATCCCAAACACACTTCTCATGATTTATGGATTCGTGTCATGATTTAAATTATAATTTATAATTTATTATAATATTTTTTTTTATAAAAAATATATATAAATTAAAAATAATTCTAAATTTATAAATCAAACGTTAAATTAATAGAAGACGAGTCAATAATAATTTTATAATTTAACACTTCTTCTCACATGTGGGTTAGACAATAGATAATTGTGTAGGTAAATTAATTAGAAAGCTCAACACATGAATATTTAAGCTCAAAATATATTAAAAACTCAACACATGATGACAATTTAAATGGGAATAAATAGTATAATTACGGAGGTTTAAACTCAGGACCTCTCGCTCTGATATCATGTTAATTTACCAATTCATCCTAAAAATTTAAACTAATAGAAGGTAGATTAATAATAATTTTATACTTTAACAATAAGCCCAAACCATATAATTTAATTTTCATCAAATTTAACGTTTAAAAACATGTATTATCAGTAAGTATTCTTTATTATAAAAAGATCCTCATATATATGATTACAAACCCAAGTTGATCTATTAGTTATAGCTTTTTGAATAATATATTGTTTCAATCAAAAGCAAAAAACTATACAATACGTGGGTTCCGAATCATATATATGACGATGACGAGCTTTTATGATAAAAAATACTTATCGATAATGTATATTTTTGAATGTCAAAATTTGAACAAAGTAACATCAAAATTAATTAAAAAATGTGTGAAATTGATAGTTTATGACAGTGATTAGAAATAAACCACAACAATAAGAGAGAGGAAATTAAATTAACCTTCTTAGGAAAAAGTCTGGAAAATAAACCTGCACAAACTTTCCTCTCTCTCTCTCTCTCTCTCTCTCTCTTTCTTTTTTTTTTTTTTTTTTTTTTTTTTTTTTTTGTTGTTGTTGTTGATGAGAGGTTGGGTTGTCTGTGGCTATCTCAGGACAAAACAAACACGTGATGCACATAATTTTATATTCGTCTTGTTGTTGGATGAGAAGACGTGAGAAATCTTATTTTGGATTTGTCTTGTGCTTGCAAATATTAGCTTCAAATAGGACTTTTAAACCTGGTATTCTCGATGGCTTCAGTCTGACTCTGATCGGTACTCACTGGGCCCTACATCAGAAGCTTCAAGCGGTAGCTAGTTGGGTCCATATCATTATTTGCGGAAAGTTTTTAAGAATATCCTTTGAAATTTATTTTTTTTTATTTTTACTCTTTAAATATTAGTTTATATATTTTTATTTTTTAAATTAAAATTAATTAAGAAATAAAATTAATAAAAAAATACTTTTCATTAAATTAAGTACTAAAAAAGTGAAATCTATAATTTTCTCTTACAAACTATATGGACGAAGGGCTGCACTAACTGGATCCAGTTTGTTCGATAGGTTGATCCAACTTCTGAAAGAGCTCAGAAGAGAAAGGAAATAGTAACTGATGGAGACATCACAAGCGTCGAGCGAATTGCCGCATCTTTCACATGCTTTTGTGTACAGAGAATACCTGTGATCTGGCACTAGATAAACGTAAGAGTTAAAAGATGATATTTCAATGGGTTTCAAGATTTCACAATTGGAGAACCGAGAGGAAATAAATTATATATATATATATAAATTTAGAGCTTTTTAGAGTTTTAAGAAGGGAAGAGACATAAAATACCTTTTATTTTGTTAAAATACTGTTTTCGCATTTCTTATTAGTAAATGTTCAAAACACATTTTGTGTTTATAAAAGGGGATTCAAAACACCTTCTGAAACAGTTAAATTTTTAAAATATCATGGTTATCCATTCTAATTTATATTAAATGTTATCTTAAATATGGTTTAACTGAAAAGTTAAATAAATTTTTTTTTTAAAAAATGCTCGAGTAAAATTTCTAATCAAAAAAATAGTTCAATTATTTTAAGAGTTTTTCATTATTTAAGTTTTAACTTTTGGTTTAATAATGCTTTAAATTGTATTTAATAAAGATTGGGAAGGATAATCTTGATATTTAAAAAATTTAATTGCTTTAGGAGGGTGTTTTGGGCTTATTTTTATAAATACAGGAGATGTTTTAGGTATTTACATAATAAGAATGGGTTTTTGAGTTTGTTTTTATAAATATAGAGAATGTTTTAAATATTTGCAATTTTGCATAATAAAAGAGACGATGAGTATTTTAGGTATTAACCTTTTAAGAAATTACTAGTTTAGGAATGTGCGATGCACGTATTGAGTTGTAATTAAAATTTTTATCATGTAGAATTAAAATTTTTATCATATAAAATACGGACAATTATATGCAGAAAAAAAATCTACTTAAAAATTGAAACATATTAATAGTAGTTTAAGACAATAAAAAAGTTATGTTTAATCATAGAAATACATATAAAACATGAATACTAAGATAACACAATTTAAAAAATTGAAAGTACACATGGAGCAGAAAATAACCACACAACAAAATTTATAAAAAAAAAAAAAAAAGTAGAGTGTTCGAAACTTAAAAAGGAAAAGGAAAAAAAATCTATAATCATCGTTTCCAGTTTTAGATTACCCTGAAATATATTATATAAAAATATAAGAATAAGATTTAGAATATTGTAATATATATATTTATATAGTTAAAGTACATGCAATTCACGTACTGAATTATAATTGAAGTACTTTATAAAGTAGATATAAAATTATGAATAGATTATAAATATGGATTATGAATAGAAAGGATAAATATAAGAAAAAGTTTACCTATAAATTCAAAAAGAAAAAGGATTATTTACACCAATAACTTATAAAGATATGCATTTGTATTATTTTTGGTCACTTGTCTTTACTTTTACATGTCTAACTAACCCAAGCTTAATAAAATGTACAATTTATTATCTAATTTAACCATGAAATGAATGAAAGATCCTAATCGGAATAGAATTCAAAATTGATCACAAGCAAAGATGTGATCCCGATGAGAAAGTTGAAATTTGAGATTTAAGATCGTGAGAGAGCGAAGAAGACGTAAGAAAATATCAGTGTAAAAGTTTACCTTAAAAAATGGAGCTAAAAATAAAGAAAGAAAAAAGGAAGTAGAGGGGAAAAAATTTAAAAAAAAAAAAAAATTGAAGAAATGGAGTTATAGATAGAAAAGAATAAGGAAAATGAGCAAAATGTAATGTGATGAAAAAAAATGCACCAAACGGCGCGTAAAAGACTACCAAAAGTCTACAGTGAGCAACGTTCTACGCTTTTTATATAGTTAAAATATAAGATTAATATACTTCGATTTAAAGAAAATATATCGTTGTATTATTTCTTTGGAAAAAAAACAATCATAGATTTGATATTTGGTATTGGTGGGGGTTATGGGATTTGGGAGGCCCGCACAAGCGAGTTCTGCAAAGTAAGCAGCGTCAACGCTTGGCCAGCCTATAACCCCTCCACAAATTCATGCGCACTAATATAGTCGGCGCGGCGAGCAGCTCCCACCGCTCGCTTTGTTTTCCTTACTCATTAGTTTAAGGCAACTTTTCTCGTTGAAGGCTGTCTTCTATTTATACTGCTTCACTTGTAAAGGATTTCTGTTCGTAGTCGATGTGGGACTCTAACACCATGGCCAATTAACTTACACTAGACTTCAAAGCCTAGGAATATTATTTGTTTCTGTTCACTTTATCCTAATTTACTGTCTAATTATAAGAATATTATTGCTTATCCATAAAAGCATTCGGGCTTCGTTCTCTTTCCCCAAATGCTTTGCTTATTTCAAAAGAAAAATCTAAATTACTTTTTTATGCTAATCCTGGTAATTATTATTGACTAGGGTCTAGGATTTTAAACTCAAAACAGTCATCATTTGAAGTCTGAGCAACTTGATTAAGATTTTAAACTCTAAACAATCCTCATTAAAACTCCAAGCCCCTCTTTAATTTTGAGGCAAACAACCAATTCAACTTGTCTGGTTATTTAAACCTGTTTTTCAAACATATTTAATGGCTTATGATTGAACCAATGCATTTTCGTGGTCGTATTACATATAATTTACTGCATAACATTTTACAAAAAGAAGTCTAATTATATACTACAATAATCAAACCTGAACCCGCTAAAAAAATTGAGACAGAATAAGTCAACTATAAGTTTGTAAGCACTGCCTTGCAAAAAATACAGGCAGCATTGTGGTTGTGAAAAATCGAGCACATTTCAAGCCTTTCGAGACAAGAGTGGCTCCAGTTGAGGATCATTGTCTTCTGAAGCTGGTGATCTTAGGTAGCCAGACTCTAACTGGACAATCGATGAGTCCTCTGCTCTTTGTTTCAGCAACCTCTGAATGAAACTTGGTTTCTCCCCTATGACAGGGTCAGCTGTTCTCCGCGTCTCTTTTAACCCTTGAACGTACTGCAGGCAAACTTGGACAGCGTCGTGAACTCTCACGAAATACCACTCCTTACCAATCATCTCTACAACACCTGCTCTTGATAGGGTCAGTAGAACTTCTCGGTTTGGATTGGAAATGGCAATCTGCATGGAAACAAAACCAGATGGTTTGTCAAAGATGATTGCTAATGGTCTTGAAGAATTTATGACAAACCAGAAATGTGTGCGAAAAAAAACGTCACTGGAAAAGAGATTCAACCTGGATGTCCCGCATCTTGTATTCTTGATGCAGGTCTTTTAAAGCTTGAACGGCACTGGAGTCTATATATGTAACAGCTGCAAACAAAGAACTTAAAACGTAAGGTATGATTGGTGCAGTGGCATGCTCTCAAACAAGACGGTTTAGCATTCTGTTTGTGCCATAATGCTTGTTGCCATACACAATTTTTCATAACCTAGAATACAAAACAGGATAAGTAAGACTTACGCGACATCTCTAAAATCACAAAATAAATTCTTTCAACTTCTGGTCCACGTCTACTACATCTATCAACATCAGCTTCGTACTCACGTAACCTGACAAAGATCTAGATGATTTAGATCACTCTGTTGGAAAATTCAGTAATTACAGCTCTAGATCTTGGATATTTGCCCAGCTAATAGAAAAATGGTATAGCAAGAGGCAGTATCAATGGACTTCACCAAAATATGATAAGTTTGAATCTTTTACCTGTCTTTTATGTAACTTATGTTTGCGAAGTAAATAGGTGCATCAACCCGTACAATTACAATTCCATTATAAGTATACGCTTCAGGATATTGTCTAACATTTCTATAAACAGTAGTTCCCGGAAGGCGCCCCAACACAGCTGCAGTATTCATAAAAAAGCTAAATAAGTATCATGGATAAGGGCAATCAACCAGATGATATCTTCTAGAAATTGTGGAAGGAGAAGTATAACATTCAATTTCCAAAGTAAAAACAATACTAACATTCAGCCTACAGATAATGGCAAAAGATGCAGACAACAATGAAAAAAACAAAAAACAAAACAAAACATGTAGGCCCATCAGTAAGAACACAACGACAGAAATTTGAAGCAATCAAAACGTCTAATAAAATAGTAGCACAAGATCATGAAATTCAATCCTGGAGAAAATCTGATTATGCGTAAAAGGATGATATATTATCCACTTACCAATGTGTGGGTTTGCTGACTCGTGGATGACAAAAGCGAGTGAAGCGCCAACCTGCAGTGCCAAAAAATTAGATTTAGAAAGATAAACACGAGACAGTAGTTCAATGTAATTAAAGAAAAGAAAATCCCATTTTCAATAACAGGATGTTGTCCTAAAGGCTTACACTCATTACTAGTCTATACCAAGCATAAATGCACTAAAACACCACGTATACAGTCAGCCTGAAACCAAGTCCTGACAGATTTTTCCAGTCAATGTTTTATTGGAAATAATTTTGATAGGAAATGCTCTAGTTAACTTTTCTTATCCGTGGATGTGAGATGGGAGCATTTA
This sequence comes from Morus notabilis, assembly GCF_000414095.1. NCBI lineage: Eukaryota > Viridiplantae > Streptophyta > Magnoliopsida > Rosales > Moraceae > Morus > Morus notabilis. The sequence continues at coordinate 909,871 of NW_010361068.1, read as the reverse complement.
GATACTAACAGGGAAATAGATATGCTCAAAATATATCGCATATCTTGTGCATAAGCAACTATCCAAATCTATATATGTACCAATATAACAGCATCAAGCAACTCACCCCAATAAGGACACCGAACTCAATGCCAAGAAATAAGGTTGTAGTGGCAGTGATGGTCCAAAGAAGAAAATCCTTTTTATCTACACGCCATAAAAAGATGGCCTCCTCGTAATCCACCTGCAATTCATGAGAATGAGGTAAAAGGTTGTCATCTGAAAAGTATTGGCAATAAATTGCTGAATTATTCTTATAAACCTAAGTGCCTAGCAAGAAGAAACGGAAAAATAACGACACAAGAAATCGCATATTCAGCAATAATTCTAAACACAAGAAATTGCTTTTCTGTAATAATTTTTAATGATGATTTTCTCCAACTCCAACCAAAACATGTTGCAACGAATATGCACAAACTTGCAGTCTCATAAATCCTTTAGCACTTCACTCGGGAACAAAAAATCCTCCCTTTACAAAGCTGGCCGGTACTTCCATACTAGGTTAATGCATGTTCTCTAGAAATAAAATAATACGTAATTATGTAATAATAACTTCCTTAGTTAAAATTTATTTTCAGGTAATGCTATACGAAATGTGATGAGTGACTACCGCTATCTAAGGGGATTGATCCATATCTCATCACAACTCATAGAAGATTGGTCTCCTAACTAAATGACCATACATCATAAATTCTAGCCAGGCCAAAGATCAACAATATACCTAAATAAACGGAAAATTTAATGCTCTAAGCATAAAAGATTAATAGTAAAATAGCCCTATACAATGGAATGGTAAAATACTCACCAAGCCCATAACAGCAGAGATCACGATGGCGGCAAGGGCACACTGGGCGATAACGAAGAAAAAAATCATACAGTTAGCCTTCTAAATAAATGCAATTCCCAGAATTTGAAAGCATGGAGTGGATGCGGATAAAAAAAGAATATTAATTTTTAACCAATATAATTAAACAAGGCATGACGATGCATCATGGATATAGTGAAACAAGGCAAAAGGTTGTTTCAAAACTCGGTGAACAAAAGATATGGCTGCAGTTGCTATAAAGTGTGGCTCAGTAATCAAGAAATAAATTCATTAACCTGGGGTATGTACTTAAACAACGGAGTCAAAAACAAAAGTGCACAGCCCATTATGATTCCTGTAACAATTCCTGATAATCCTGTTTTTGCTCCACTTTCATGACTGACGGCTGATCTAGAAAAGGAACCTACAAGTTGCATAAAAAACATATATATATATATATATATATAAATATATGTGTGTGTGAATCTCTTTTCATATGATGCTGCTTGTAATAAATACACGTGATAAATGAAACTAGAAAATTTCAAAGCCATAATGTCTGCCAACCTTAATCTTGAATATGAATCACAGACGCAGCTTTTCAAATCTTAAAGAAATCTCACCTGTTGAAGGGTATGCTGAGAAAAATGAACCAAAAACATTTGCAACACCGAGACCGAACAACTGTAAAACAAACAAACAAACCAAAAGTTAGAAGCTCAGTTAGATTTCACATAGCTCTTTTCTTGCCTTCACTGAACAACATGAAGATAACTACCGCTAGACCTTCATTCCTTATCTCTGAATCATAAAATTTTCCAACCATATGAATTCTAAGAATTTTCACAAAATGGAAACTGCTTACGAGGACCAGAACAAAAAAAGAAACCCCAAATAATATGGGTTTCTGTGATATTTTATCGAAAAAACTACTGTCAAACTTTGGCCCTATTTATTCATAGAAAGAACTGCTGATTGAGCACAATAAAGTATATAGGAAAAACTTAAACAGCTCTTGAAGAAAACAAATTTCATGAAAGAAACAACAGGTAGACTTGAGAAAAGTGGAAAACAACGTTTGAACTTTATGGAAATTGGCAAGTAAGATTTTGGATCCCATAATAGAAAACAAGTATAATACTGAACTTGTACATCCAGAAATCTTGCTCAATGAACATGCTCAAACGTGCAGAAACTGTCGTGTTTATAGTCTTTACAATTCTTAGGCACTAAACAGTTAAAAGGATATCAAGATGAGTAGCTATATGCATTCCATCTATTTAAAAGCATACCTCTTGATTTGAGTCTAACTCGTATCCGTTCTTTGCTGCTAATGCTTTTGCAATACCGACAGATTCCTAAAGTTCAAAAATGTAGTTTAAGGGGACTTATAATTGTAACCCAATTGAAGAGAGAGAACGAGAACTAAAATGGCAACAGTCGACATAAATTTTCTTACCAATATGGCAACACCTGTAATGAGCAGAGCAGTTGGTATCAAGGACGTGATGTATCCGAAACCTTTAGGAATAGAAAATTTTGGAAGCCCTTGCGGTATATCTCCTACCTAATACAGCAACCATAGTCTTTTGTCAGCTTCTATTGATTTGTCGTTTACTTAAAGTGACACTGAAATTACCCCTAAGCAATAAAATTTATGTCCAACCTAAAGAGCATATCCCACAGTAATGATGATTTAGCTTTTAAAACTGCCCATATTAGACCATGAGCACATAAGGCAGGAAAACTTTATAATCGCATGTTATAATCTTGAACTCCAATATCTACATATCCTGATACACTGCCCTTTTGCCATGCATTCTTAGGCGAACAATGACCTATTAATTCTCTCTGACTTTCCTAGATGACAAATTCATATAGCTTATATATCAAAAGTTATTTTTTAGAATTAGACAAAAGTATTTTTCAACCAAAACTTATGAGGCCCAATAAATTAAACCGGCACTGATAGATGTTGTTCTCACCAATGATATAGAAGATGGATGAAATATTTTCACAAAAGTTGTGCCCACAACAACCCCTGTGAGCGGACCAGCTGCTCTCAGGAATCGTAGATACTTCCTTGATTTTCCCTAAGTGTGGATAATCAAAATCGTAAAAAGAATCGTGGTGAATACATAATTCTACCAAAAAGAAAAGGATTAGATCATACCAAATGTTTCATGACGAGAAGTATTGCAAGAATGATTGATCCCATTACAAAAGGGGGCCACAAAAACTACAAAATGAAAAACCTCCTGTTGGTTAGAATGAATTGATATGATAAGTGACACCATAAACAGTAAATAAAGTAGATGCAGGGTGCTTTGCAGTTGCTGTTTGTAGTAAAAGAGAAAAACGACAGAGTTCTTGGAAAAATTCTAATATCAAACTCATACATAAACACTATGTAAAGGTTATAACGCTATAGAATATAAAGCTTACCCCATGTGCTCCCTCTATGACGCTCTTAACCAGTGGTATGATCTTGCTGCTTCGTGTTATATCATATCCTAAAAAGTATTTTGCTTGAGATAAGGCAATGACAATGGCTGAAGCAGTTGTGAAGCCAGAAATCACAGAGTGACTGATAAAACGAATAAGCCATCCAAGCCTGGAAGGGCAAAGAAAAAATTTTAGTTAAAGAGCTCAAAGACCCAAGATCAAGATGGTCATCGGCATATTCTTACAGACGGACATAACACACAGGCAGAGAGAACAACCTATAACGAATGCTAGTTTACTTTTATGGTTCTACCCTACATTAATCATGCGTCAACCAGCAGAGCTTGTGACTACTGTTCCTAGGTGCACGATTGACAAGTTTTTGCTATAACATTAGCTTGCTTGCAATAATTGTATATTATCTTGGTGTCTGGCAAAGAACGCATTTAATGATATTCAAATCTAGTATTAATACAGAAAGCTGTACTTTGATAGATGAACAAGAATACCTCAAAAGCCCCATAACGCATTCCAATATCCCAACCATGAGTGCCAATAAAATTGCCATTTCTGTGTATAAATCATCAGAGGGATCAACAATTCCACTTAAGACGTTCGAGACCAAGAGAGAAACCAACGCTACTGGACCGACAGCAAGCTGACGTGATGACCCAAATATGGCATAGACAAATAAAGGCACAAAACCAGAGTCTTCCTTGCAAAACCAAAGTAACATATTCAGAACTTTAAAAAAAAAAAAAAAAGTACGATAGATTTTGAGATTCAGAATTAAATATAATGAACCACGTGAAGTAGAATGAACCGAGAAATGGATGTCATTTAATCACATTTTGTTACTGCATGAAACGGGTTTCGGTAAGCAAAGTTTCACTTTCATAGTAACTTGGTAATTTTGTTTCACCGGTATGAAATGTCGATAGAGTCACTGACAAACTAGAAGTTAGAACTTTCAGAACCCCAGTATTATTTCTCTTTCTTATTAGTTCTAACTGAGGCAGTCCAAGACTGCCATGTAATACACAAGCTTCTCACTATTACTCGGAATTTACAAGGATTTGTTACCAAGCTTCTGTCTTCCTTTCAATTAGGAGAAGACTAAATCCAGAGAGAAGAACTTTAGGACTAAATTATTTTTGACTTTCACCACAAAATGAAAAGGAAAAGAAACAAGAAAAGTAAAATATCTATATGCATACGATAAATTCCCTACAAGCAATCTTAAAAGTAAAACAATTAAAATAATATACTTAATAATATGCGTTGAAAACTTACAAAGTCCATAAATTGGTTGGAGCCCAGCTAATTTTGCATAAGACATTGCCTGTTCATCCATGAAAAAACAAATAATTAAAGTATAAATGAAATGTTTCAAGAATCTACACTTAATGACAAAGAATAATATCAGAAACTGCAGTTAAAAAATATCTTTATACAAAGGGATTACGGCACAGATATCTCCCATTACCAATCACAAAATGGGACATATCTAATCCCACTGCAAAATTTTCTTTTTCCCTTTTTTTTCTGGTGGGGGGCTGAGAGATGTCAATGTGCAATTGCTGAACACTAAGTGGTTAAAACAATCAAATCTTCAAACAGTTAAGCAGTTTCAGATATCAATCAAATCTACACTTTTCTGTGATTATCAAAGGTATAAAGTCTGCAAATTGAATTATGATTTATGACTATCACAAAAAAAAAGGGAAACTTAACAGTGAATTAAGGTAAGTCTGCCCAATTATCGATCAAAACATGGGAACCAAAAAGTAGCACGAGAAAGACGTGAAATGAAGATCCAAGAACTAAAACTGTTTGCTTTTAGTCTTGAGGAAATGAAGGAATAAAGACTAAATCAATCAAAAGAGTAAAGCATTAACCAATCAAGACATTCTCACAGACCATAACGCATACACATATATGCGTATTCACTACGCAATTAATCTGTAGTAAACCACTACGAATCAATCAAATCATCAAAAATGAACCAACCAAAGAGAATTCATTAAGATGTCTGCAAAAAATAAATGTTCCTTCATTTTCTCATCAACCAAGCAAAACGCATGCAGATATATGCAATTTTAGTTTCCAAATTGATCAATACGAAACGACTACGAATCGATCAAACGAACTAGTACGAAAGCAAATTCAGATATCAGCAAAACTTTCAATAAAAACTCCGCATCTTATTTTCCTTCATTTTCGAAGCAAACAAGCAAAACAAAACGCGTACACATACATGCGTATCCCGTACGCAATTGATCAACACGAAACGACCACAAATTAGTCAAGTGATCGAGCAGAAGAGGAAAAAATAGACCACCAGCCAAAACTCCGCTCCTCAATTTTCCTTCATTTTCTCAGCAACCAAACAAAACACAGAGAGCACAAAAAACTACGTCACAAAAACAATACCTGAGGAACAAGCATGACACCGATGGTGGTTCCAGCCATGACATCGATCTGGAGATACTCGCGCCATTTGTAGGTTCGAATCCAGCGGGAGCAAGGCAACAAAAGCTCGAGCCAATCGATCCAGGACATGCTCTGGACCTTGGAGGTCCATCGGGAGAAAAGAGCGGCAGGGCGAGAGGTTGACGACGACGAAGACGACGTCATAGAGGGGTGCTGCAAGGGAATAATCTTGACCGGTCTCGTCGTGGATGTCGGCATGGCGGCGGCGGCGAGGTCAGTGGAGCTTGGAGATGCGTAGGTTATCTCCATGCGCACCACCGGCGCATTGAACCATATACTGCTCCCCCGCGCAAAAAAGAAAAGAATAGCGGACCGGGACGCCACAAAGAGAGTTCGTGGCTCTCAGAGTCCCCCAGGATTAAAGAAATGAAAATCAAACACAAATAAATCAGAATAGAATATTATATTAGTCAGCAAAGAATAAAAAAGAGAAAATAAAGGTCCTTTATTTCACAGTTTACAATTTAAGTTTATTATAAAAAAAATTTTTAAAAATAATCATATTTAATTTTTTTATTATAATAAAAATTCTCATATAAAATTATATATTAATTTAAATTAAAAATTCAAATCAATAAATTTAAAAATTACTTTTTTCTTTTTCTTCTTTTTTTTTTTTATGTAAGCCTTCATTATTATTTTGCTTCTCTCTTTTTTTTTTTTTTTAAACTTTGGCTGGAGAAAGATAAAACTGAAAGATTTTCCGGAATCTTTTGAGTGAAAGTTTGGATTTTGAAGATCTAAATTTTAAAGGTTTTTCTTTGTTTTGTTTTGTTTTCTTCTTTTTATTAATGGTACTGGAGATTAACTTTATAACGTATCGGGTCTTTATTTATGGATCCGTACAGAATGAGAAACACAACCAGTGAATGGTCTTATGGTTGGCACATGACAAAGTTCCAATTTTGGGTGCTTGCTTCTTTTTTTGTTTTTGGTGGAATGGGTAATCAATAGTTGCCCCTTTATAGTTTTATGGTTTAGAACTAAGTTAAAAATTTAAGTTGTATATATATAAAAAAAAAAAAACACTATAATAAAAGAATTGAGTTTGAACTTTTATGAAAAAAATACTGAGTTGTAATTTGAGTTAAAAAAAGACAAGATTAAAAAGGTCATTTTAACTTCTTTTGTAGATAAATACAAAGAGAACACGTGTAATTTGCATCCATTTGATTCTCTAGATTTACTTTGAAAATTTATTGAGCTAGTCAATATGCGGCTGCGGGTAGAATTTGATGTCAGCGTTAATGTTAAAAATTTACCGATTAGGCCTTGCGTAATCGACATTTTGTTGTCTTTTTTTTTTTTTTTTTTTGGGTTCATTTTTTCCCTTCTGTCTACAAATCGCTGATCTCCAAATGGGTAAATGAGATTGTGTTTATGTTCTTAATACTCATTGGGACAAAGCACAGGGACAAAGTTTTGAAGCTATCACATAACGTCAGAGAGCACATTGTGAAACATGATTACAAACATTTATTATGCTTTTTTTAGGAGAATTCTCCATGAGGATTAATAAAAATAAATCATTGGTATTTTTTTTCTTTCGGCCATTAAATCTATATTTAAAATTATTTTTTTTGTATATTTTTTTAATTTAATGTGATTTTGACCATATTTAACAATAAAAAATTGGCTAATTAGAGGTTTTTTTTTATATTTTTGAGTTAGTGTGATTTGAGTGATGATCTTGAGTTGAGTTTGAGTTATAACTTGAGTTGAAGTTGTAACTTGAGTTTGTGTTTGGATATGCACATTTGAGTTATGATTTGAATTGAAAATCTTTTTGAGTTCGTGTTTGGGTGAGTCAAAACTTAAATTTGTATTTCGATAGTATTTTAATAAAAACTTAATGGTGATGAAAAATTTTAATAGGGTATATGGGTGGGATTTTATCCGCCTTTTCGTTGTGAATACATAGAAAAAAAATCATCTAAATCAGAATTAAAACGAAAAAGTTATGGCATTTTTAAGAATAAAAAAAATAATGTTTATTAACTTGAGTTCGAGTTTATGAACTCAAGTTGACAGAGAAACTTGAACTCGAGTTTAGTCACAAACTCGAGTTCAAACTCGAATTCAAACTCGAGTTCAAACTCAAATTTTACAAAAGAACATAAACTTAAATAAAGTTGTAACTCGAGTTCAAACTTTTTCTGAGTTTTGTTGCAAAAGAACAACCCCTTAGATACTCTAACAAAAAAAGCCCCTCCTTTTTTTGCATGTGGCATTTGTCATGAATTGTTCTTAGGGAGGTCTATCTAGGTCGCCTATTACTGATAGTGTATATTTTTTTTAGCGGTCAAATCTATTAAAATCACATCAAAATAAAAAATATATATTTATGTATATATGCATAATAGATAGTTTCTCGTACCTAAATCTCCTTACTCTATTTTTTTTTTTTTTTTGGTCATTCTCCCCATTTCAAGCAAATGCAAGGGTATGCAAATATTATTCTCAAAAAAAAAGGTATGCAAATATTTTTGACACTTGAAAAGAAGTTTTCTTTGTGTTTGGAGTAAGGATCCGTGCTATGGTTTGGATCATAGTTCGTGGCTCGTTACAGTATTTTCTCTCACAAAAAACAGATATAAACCGAGATTAGTTCTGAATCTATGAATCAAACTTCATCTTTTGTATCCAATTCCAAATGGGAAGTTTCCTATTATGGTTGTCTTTCTATTATACAGATCATGAAGAACCAAGCATACGGTCTAGACATTTAGGCCGTGTTTAGAATTGATCCCGTTTTTATTTTTTATGTTTTTCGAGAAAAAAAAATGAAAACATTTTCAAAATGGCGTTTGGCGCAATAAAGACAAAAAATAGAAATGAAAACGATTTTTTGGTTTAGTGTAAAATGAGAGAGAAATGAAAAATGATTTTTAATCATTTTTCATTTTTTATTTTCATTTTCTCCTCTCTTGAGCGCGCGCGCGCGCGCACACACACACACATATATATATTAATGGGTTTTTTATACTGAAAATAATATCTAGATAAAACTACCAAACGCATTTTTAAAAATAATTTTTATTTGAGATTTAAAACGTTTTCATTTTTATTTTCATATAAAAAATAAAATTATTTTACAACAACTTATAAACGCACCCTTAGTTTCACTTTTCAAAGGCAAATTGGCAAATAAAAAAGATATCTTACCAAGTTTCTAAGTTTCATACCATGAATCCTAATTTTTCTTACCATTGGTCAATTATCATATATTCCATGTGAGAAAGTGCTACAGCCTTTTTCCTCCTCCTCTGAGACCATAGGCAATCATTTTTTTTAAAAGGTAAATCATGTATACGTGGTGCAAAATAAAAGACAAATCAATTCATGCCTATTTCTTTTTTTTAAGGTAATAGCATTCTAAATTAGAGAAATACATGCACTAATTCAGCTGCAAAAGACCATGACGTATTTAGCGACTCAATCCCTAATAAGGATCAGAACCACCAGTAAGTTCAATTGAAATGTTCAAGAGGGTAATACATGTTCCAAGTTCTGGAAACTAAAGAGGCACACAACTATTCGAACACAAAAAATGCTCTTTCAAACACACCACTATAGATGGTGGGTAACTCCAATCGATCAAAATCGAGAGACCAAAAGCGCTAAGGCCAACCCAACCACAACACCTCAAAGAAATATAAATTTTGAACTAGACACAAGGACTAAGACTATAACGGAAGGTGGGGGAGACCACCTCCGTTATTACAATCGAAAGCCAACAAAGCAACAAAAACCAAAACCTAAATGGCGAGGACATCGCCTTTACTTGACAAAGACAAAAATAAAAACAAAGGGTCAAAGTCCAAATGACCCCGGCCGGAAAACTGATGATTCGCTGACAACCACCAAGGATGAGCTCCGGAAAAGCAACACTGCCCGCGGCCCAAAAGGAAGCAAAAGAAGGGAGAATCACGCATTATCGCCCGCCTCCGCATAAAGAAGAACGCCCTACACCCACACGTTCCCACAACTATTGAAGAGGGATGCACCCACTCCTCGCCATCTGCCATCTCTGACCACCACAATACACGCAAAACACATCCAAAGGAGCACCATATTGAGGAGGCCCAACCCACGTGATGAGGCAGCACCCAAACCCATGCCGAAAAATACCCTTATAACATCCAAGACTCCCTACCATGGACTTGTCCCAACCTCACCGGAGAAAACCAACCAGCAACATCTAGGTACTCTTTCATTGGGTTGGGAGTCTAAAGCCCTGCCCAAGGGCGACGCTGGACTCCAGCCCTATGAAGCTTGTAGAAATGGCACAAGAGAAAGAAGAGTTTTAGGAGAAAACCCTAGCAACACAAGATGTAATATGTTATCATATTAAAGGTGTCCCCACAGGTTTTATTAAATACAATGTTTGTTCTCTAACTTTTTTATAACAGAAACATAAAACATTTGACCGATCAAATATTTTAAAAGAATCTTCTCCGGTACGTCAATATACCGGCAGGTCAAGTTTTTTGTCTGTTAAATCTGCATAAAATCACGTAAAAACCAAAAAATACGCATATCTAACAATTAAAAAACTTAGTCTACTGATACGCCAAACCTACAAGAGAATCTCCCTATTTTAAAATACCAAAAATATCCTTAAAAATTTAAACTCCAAATATTAACAAAGAGATAACAAGTCATTATGTCACCAAGGCGATAAAACATCAATGATAATTTCAAACACGCCATTTATAAAAATCACATTATTTGTATGCTCCGGTTAAACAGTATATTAGAAAAACCAGCAATTACACATAAAATAGTTAGCTCAATATTTTTTGTCCGAGATATTTTATGCGTTCTTCGAATTTCATGACTTCAGTTTAGAGTTTTAGAATTTTGAGTAGACTTTTTTTTTTTTGTTTTATACACACAGGTGATAGTTTAAAAAAATAAAAATCATATATTTTTAAATTACAATTTTTATTTTTTAGTTAATTTTTAAAATTTATCAAGGTCATTCTTGATGTTGTAAGTTTTCACTTGGAAATGCCTTTAGATATTTTCCCTCGTCATTCATCATTATTGACACAGGAGGAGTTGATTTTTTTTTGGCTGCAAAACTTGTTAGTAATAAAATATGGTATTTTAGAAATTGGTTCGACCAATAATAATGAAGGAGAAGAAAAGGCGTGTGATTTGAGGAACGAACTTGGATGGCATGATGGGCAAGTTCAAAGTCAACAACGTTGAATTACAGCATTTTAAGTTACGTGTTGGTAATCATCTGCTGCACGACAGCATGTAATGTTGTTGGAATCATTCTAGTCGAGACCCACATGGCCAATTTATAGATGCCTTCTTGTATTTTAGGATTTATAATTGGGTTAGTTTAGTATTATTTTGCTGTTAAAAATTATTGTTGTTATACTGTTAGTAATAAAATTAATATTTTTTAAAACTCATTTGGAAAGTATATTTCTCTCTTTTCAAGGAGAAAATTTCAGATTTCATTTTTTAAATATCTAAAATATTAGAAGTATCATTTTTAAAAAAATTTAGCTCTTGATTAATACTAGTCTAAAAGATATAAATATATGAATTAATATTAAAGGGTAGAAATAAAAGGGAGCTACACTTTAATGAGTATTTTTTAAAATCGTCATATACTTAAATCATGATTTAAGTTCATTTGGAAAACTTTGTAAAAGAGAAAATTTTAAATTTTAAATTCTTTGTAAGATAAAAAATATTGTAATAAAATCCTAATTTAGGTTTAAATATAATTTCTAAACAATCTTTTAGAGTTTATAAATCTGAATTTTCACCTCTACTCTTAATTAATATTATTTTTAATTAAATAATTATATTAATTAAAAAGATATTAATTAAGATTGAAAAAATAAAATCTAAACCAAAAGTAAATTGAATAATTTTTTCCTGGTTTTTGTTGAATGGGTGGGGCCAATTTGACCCACTATACCAGTGTCGGTCAGCAATGGGCAACTTGGAACTGTGATGCCACAAAACTAATAAAAACCTAACCTGACAACCAATCAATTAATGAGAACTCATGACCAAAAGAGTTGTGATATTTTGAGTCGCGCTACTTTTTGATACGACCCGTATAAGTTATGTATTAAGGATACGTAAATATCCTTTCCTGCGATATATATTATTTGTGAATCAATTGTAATAACTAATTTTGATAGTAAGAGATTACGTGCATTACTTTAATTGTAGGAGATTCGGTATATTACCTTAATTATATAAGAATTTTAAGGCACGTTCATTTTATTGATTTGAGTTTAGAATTTAAGTTTTGTTACAGTAAAAAATTCTTAAAAATAGTCACATCTAACTTTTTTACTACAGTAAAAAATTCTCACATAAAATCACATCTCAACTTAATTAAAAACTCTAATCAGCGAACTAAACGAGCCTTTATTAGTGTATTAGGAAACTTACCATTATTTTATATCATCATTACTGTATATATATTTCTACGGAAAGGCTTATGCTATTATTCATAAATATATCCAATTGTTTATATTATGTTCTTTTGGTTGGAGGGAAAGTTGTAACTTGGAAGGAGATAGAGACCAACTTTTATTATTCAGTTGCAAGGACAGGAGGGGAGAAAAGGAAGAATAGAGTCTCCAAATGGGTCCACATTTAATTGTTTATTCGGCTTCATATATTTGGACATCCATGCCAAAGTTTGGAGAAGAAGGTAAATCGTCTTTTCTCTCTGTTTTTTTTTTAATCTCTGAAATAATATTACCGAGCCAAGTCGGTGTTAACAAAAGGAGCAATAAACCTTGAGATTCCGTGAAAACCCAAGAAGTCTGACAGAGTCCATTTTTGTTTATATCTTTTATAAATATCTACTAAATTTTTATTTAAATAATATTTACTAATTTTTTTTTTGTTTATAAACCCATTTTTGCCCTTGTAAATCTTGTTTTAAAACTAAAATTGTTTATTATTATCAAAGTTCAAAATAAGGCTATTATCATTGTAAAATTAGGATTGTAAGTTCAAAATGTTATTTATTCTAAAAAAAATTACAAGCAAATCATAAAATAGCAATACATATAATAATTAAACAAATAACTATTATCTATTCTCTCGACTTTTTATCTCCCCTACCAAACAATGAGCCCGTTTAGTTTGTTAATTCGAATTTTTAATTTGAATTGATATGTGACTTCATATGAGAACTTTTTATTGTAACAACAAAGTTAGATGTGACTGTTTCTGTGAGTTTTTTACTGTAGTAAAACTCGAATTCTAAACTTGAATTGGTGAAACGAATGGGACCTAAAACTACTAGTGTAGCCTTCTCATTATTCCAGAATCTATTTATCCTTTCCAATCTCCTCTTCCTACCCTAAACTTTGAAAGAAAAGACGAAGTATTTGATAAAACAAATAATGTACCACGTACCTATTTTGACAATCACACTAATTTTGTAATTTTGTACGAGGTTATATTTGTAAAATAAATCAGCTTAAACTTTTTCTCTACTATTTTTCTTTCTTTCTACCATATCGTATCATATAAAATTAAAGCCCCCTCTTGTGGTTGCTGGCTTCCGTATTTGGATGAAATGGGTAAAGAAATGGAGGACGCAGTAACTCCACATTATTATTAGGGAGAAAAATCCCTTACTATTATTATTTATTTTCCTTACTTTCGACAATTTGCTTCTCCTTTCTAGTTTTCATACCTCTTACCAATAACAGCGTTAATATAAGAGATTAAAGTGCGCCACTAAGACCCCGTTCATTTCGCTGATTCGAGTTTAAAATTCGAGTTTTGCTACAGTAAAAAACTCTCACAAACAATCACATTTAACTTTTTTACTACAGTAAAAAACTCACATAAAATCACATCTCAATTCAAATTAAAAATTCAAATCAGTGAACTAAACGGGCCCTAAATTTATGACAAACTTTTATTTAATATCGAGTATCAAAAAAATTTTCTTTAATATCTACTTTTCTATACGTCACAGTTTCCCTGTTAATTTACTTGCAAGAGGGCGAATTGGAGGAACCTGAGGGTAAAGAGAGAAAGAGAGGATGCAGAGCTCGACATTATCTACGTACTCAACCTTTTGATTCTAAATTCGTCTCCACATTACTCCGTACTACAATAGAGCAAGGATTTTCTGTTTGGGTGGGATGAAAATTAAAAACAACAGAATTAAGTACACATTGGTTTTGCCAGTAATCCTAAGAGTGTGCCTGAGCATGCTCCGGCTTGTGTGAGAACTCATAATCTAAATGGACAAAGGCACGCTCAATTTCAGGCAATAGTTCGAGCTTCTCCTGTAAGGATTCCCCAATGTCATGAGCTTCTTGCAAGGGCATATCTGCAGGTAGGACGATGTCAACCTCGACAAAGTAGTGAGACCCGAAGGTGTAAGCCCTAACCGTATCTATGTGCCTTATGGCCTTGTGGTGGTTCCAACAGAGGTATGTAAGCTTCTGTAGAAATTCTGGTGCTGCTGATTTTCCAACAAGGGAGTTGACATTTTCGAGTACCGTCATCGACCATGTTCGGATGGTGTACAGGGCCAACTGCAGCAAGTTCAAGGTTTACATGTGAGCATATTCAGTACATGCTTACCGCTTGGGGGGAAAAAAAAAAAAAAGAGGCATCAACATCAGAATAGCATTTGAGAAGTCCTGGTGTATGTATATCAACAGTTCTCGTGGTCCAAAATGAACAATCACCAGAGAGACTGTTTCAATGACTACGTGTATGAAAACCTTTGGTTGTTTTCTAAGTCAAGTCATCTAAACTTCCAAAGATCTTGTAAAAATCTGCAACTCTAATTAGAATCTTACGGTAATCTCTGCAGTGTGCTATATTAAAGGAACATTGAACATCCATGGAGATGCAAGGACAAGCCTCACAACACACCCTTAAGTCTTTCAATAACAAAGTTGGCCTTTTATCGTCCAAGAAGAATTTCCAGCAAGAGGAAAGGTGGGATATGTTTCTACAGAGAGAGAGAGATTCACTCACAATGATAGCTCCAACAGGATCCATCCAATCATCAATATAATTAGCAAGGAGTGCAGCAATGAGACCAATGATGTTGGTTATAACATCAAAAAAGTGGTCCTGGGCATATGCTTTAACAATTTCATTTGTGAAGGAGCGGCAGTAAACCATGAGGAGTAGTTTTACCAGAGTCACCATGAGCATGATACCAACAACCCATCTCTCTTGCTCTTTGGTCAAGCTGAAATCAGCCTCCTAGTAGAAGCATACAAAATGAGAAACGTAATAGTAGATTAGTTAAGCCAAAAAACAGTAAACAGATAAGTTTGAACGATTATGGTCTTCCCATAAACAGAAGTGACAGTGATCTATAATCTTTGAATAAGGCAATATCATGTGCTAAATATTTTAGTCAACACAACTTACATCCGATAATAGAGTGCGCACTGACTCCAAGATGATCTGCAGTCCGAGAGTTGCCATAACAGAGGCAAACACGAGGATGCCCTGCACAAGCACTAAACTATTGATGCATTGGACATCAAACACAAAAATTGATAAGGAACATGAGCAAACGCTTCTTCGTTCATAAGCACTGGATTACAAAATAAGCCAGTAACTCTCTGGCAACTAATGTTACAAAAGATTTAAGTACTCCTAACAGAAAGAAATAAGTTCAGGAAACAGGCAAGAAAAGGGATAAACACAGCAGGTATGATACTGCACTAATGACATGGTGGATAGCAACACATATGCCACAAAAAGACATTTTTTAGCATTTCCCATTTGCATACAGAATTCACTTATCATATAAAATTCAAATTTAGAACCAAACCAAGAATAATAATAAGAGAACTCACCAATGGTTGCATACGCCTCTTCCCAATGGGGTACTGATATGGGTTGGGCGTTTCCATAGAGAAAGCAGTAAACCAAAGGATGAAACCCGACAAAAGATCAAGAAGCGAATCCAAGGTGGATGCGATGATGGCCAACGACCCACTTTTAACAGATGCATATACTTTTGCTGCAAAAAGAAACATATTTGCAACATTAGAAATTCTGATGGCGAATGTCTCGCTTTTGGCCAACTTTTCCCGTTCTTCCTGCAACCACAAGGTATCATTTCAGTTCAGGGATTTGCGTGTTCTGATGCTAAAACAGAGACAGAGTAGCAGAATGCACTTTAAACCTTTGACATTCCAGGAATAAAACCACGATCTGCTAAGGTATCCATCTCATTAAACCCCTCAAGCATTTCTACCTGCTGCTGGTAGTACTCGGCCACAATATCTTCTGGACCTGCGTCCATCAAGCAAACGATTAAGATGGAACTATGAAATCTCAACCTCATAAAGTGGAGCTCATATTGTTATGTTCTAAAGATATACACACAGGTTTTACGCAATTCATATTCCTTTTCCCCCAGGAGAATCACATTAGAGGAATAACATAGGAATAAAGCAAGTGAATATATTCTCATCTACCATACACTACTAGTCTTACTATAATTAGGCTACTAGTCAGTTACGATAGTATACATACGGTAACCAATAAAAGTACATGTAGAAATTCACTGCAATGTAAAAAAAAAATGCAAAACGCAAAAAAAATATGTGTGTTACAGACCGCTACGGTAACCAATAAAAGAACATGTACAAATTCACTGCAATGTAAAAAAAAAATGCAAAACGCAAAAAAAAATGTGTGTGTGTGTGTATTATAGACCGCTATATCTAATGATTCTATTGTATAATAAATTTGATTAGCACTCAAAATGCTTAGCTTGTGCTACTCACATAACTTGTAAGACGCAACATTTAAATGGACTTGCACGTGCTTAAACCCTTTGATCTTATCTCTTTTAGTTCTGGGACGATCTGTCCATGACATGTCATGGTCCTCATTGATAGTATCACTTGGGTTTATCAAGAAGGCCAACACACACACACACACACACACAAGTGACTCTGACGCATTTACATAAATAAAATCTCTTTTGCAGACAGAAAAAAGGTGAGAAGTAAAATCAACAAGAAAAAGTTAAAAATTCTAAATGCTCTCATATCTTTTTGAAAAGAAAAAAGTAAAAAGAAGAAGAGATTATAAAAAATACCTTACCACTTGTACTCTATTTTGATCCATCATTCTGTCAGTTTTGGCAACTTTTTTTTTATATGATTTTGATCAAATTTAACGTTCAGAAGTATTACTACGGTGGGATAGCTCCAAAAATGATATTGTTACGGTAGATTTTGTCAGGGGATCATAAGCCCCTGGCCAGGGTAGAATTTACCGTAGGGTAGAATTTACCGTAGAACCTACATCTGACCATGGGAGCATAAGAGCCAAACCCACCAACCTATGCAACTTCAATAAACAAATCAGAACTCTAAGAAATCATCTTAGAAACCAACTAATTTCTGGTTGAAAAAATAAAACAAAATAAAATCCCCCAAGCAAGGAAATCACAAACTGAAAATTCCAAAAAGCCAAATATCTGAACATCCTGATAAATTATAGTTATATGCATCCACTTCACATTTATTAATTATTATAGACCTGGTGAGTTGGAAGGCTCTACCAAAGATTCTTCACGACATGACCAATAATAAATAGCAAAGAATTTGACAGGCAAGGCAAAAGGAACCTACTAGCCATTTTAATACATGTATAATTCTATAATACTTTTGACTCACATAGATAAATCACATCAACAAAAAGAAAGAATGGAATCACAATTCAAGAAGATATACCAAAACGCACATTGAAACGGAAATGCAACAATAAAATAATTCCGCCACGAAAAATAATCTAATTAGTGTTGTAATAACACGAAGAATCAGTACCAAAACAAGAAAAAATCTCCAACCATTTCTATTTCGGAGCAGATTAAGAAAACAATCTCAGATACCAAACCGATTAATTAAGCAAAGATAAAATTACTATATCAATCAACACAAAATGCTCAATCGAAAATCAAAAGATAAGAAAAAATAATAAATAGTGAAATTCAAAGGAAAAATAAAAACCTAAAACTCCATAGCAATCATGGAGGCCACGAGTAGGCTTCTTCTCTTTGTGCTCAGTGGATAACTGGAAGCCGTCGAAGTTCAACCGCCACGATCGGTCCCCATTGTTGGGCTGTCGCAAGAGAGAAAGCTCCTCGGCGCTGTCCAGACCCATCGGCTCCGCCATTTGCAGTCACCGGCGAGATATAGAGAGAGAAAGAGAGGGAGAAGGCGAGGGAAGTTTAGAGAGAGAGGGAGAGGGAGAGTCGTGTGATGGAGTCTGTTGTGGTCAGCATAGTCGGAGATTTGCGCACCAGGGAAGTAGGACAACTAGTACTGCCTTCAAAATTAGAAAAAAAAAATTAAAATAATGGGTTTTGTTTTGCTCACGCGCAGGGAATTACGCGCCAATTGGAAGCGTGGCGTTTTATTTTTATTTTTATCTTTTTGCACCAGAGGTCCATGACCTTTTATCTTTAGCACCTGGATCTTTGGGCTTGTTTAGTACGGAGGTTTGAACACCGATTTAAAGTTTTATTATAATAATTTCTCTCATAAAAATTTGAGTTTAAAAAATTTTTTTACAAGATTTTTTTTCATAAAAATTTAAAAATTTGAATTATGGCTCAAACCATCTAGTTTGAATCCATAAACCAAACAAGCCCTAAACTTGAAGTTTTAACTTTTAGGTCTCAAAACTAACTAATGCAATATTTCATTTAGTCTTTTTCCTTTTTATGTTAAGAATTTGTTAACCATATTCTGCAAACTAACCTAGTATTTTAAGCCTTGTTCTTTTCATAAATTTGAATTAGAATTCAACATGTTTATTATAACATTTTCTCTCACAAAAATTAAGTTTTAGTTCAAAATTTCTATTTAAACTTATGAAAAGAAGTTTGTTTTGTTTTGTGCTAAAGAGGTATCCAAAAACTACTCTTCTTTCCATGCGGCAACACCTTCTCTTGTTTACATTTGAAAATCTAGATACATTGAAAATAACCCACAACATTGTTCTCTCTTCTTTCTCTATTCTATTTTTCCCCTATATTTCATGACTGCTTTGTTTTTGTTGGGAATATGGACAAAATTTCAATTCCCCTGGAGGATCTAATTTACATAGAAAAATAAAATGGACACCAAGAATTTTATCTCGTGGAAAATTTTTTAATTTGAACAGAAAAAACTACGGCAATAACTTATACTATAACAATAATGGGTATACAACAATCTCTCAAGTTTTAACAATAACTTGAGGCATACTCTCAACAAAATTCTCTCACACTCACTAGTGTTGAATCCTCACTATTTCTCTTACACTCACCCGGTATGGTAATCTACCCAATCTCTCTACAAAGAAAACACTTATGTAGGCACACAAAAACTCTCACTCAACAGCCTTTCTTTTTCTTTCTTTTGTTGCTGGAACGCTTTGATCCGTGGGATCTCAAAAAACTCAGGATGATATTTGAACGGAGGAGGGAAGCTCTATTTATAGAGCTCCCATACGCGTATTGAGGCATCGCCTCTTTCCTTCTACAATCTTATTTTTTCTTCTTTTTCTTTCTTCCTTCTCTTTCTTTCGGCGTAGCTTTCTCTAGATAAGTCATTTGCTTCTTCAAGCCACCTCACTGCTGATGATTCAAGAAGATAAAAGAACATGGAATTCAAATATTGTAGGTTGTGCCCACTAGATTAAAAAATAACCCATCAGTTTTTCATTGTTTCGGCATACAAAAATATTAATGATTTGAATAAAACACGTAGAGATATTAAAAAGAAATCTATGCAAAGAAACGAGGAGAAAGATAAAGAGTAAAGAGATTTGATGTTGGAGAGTTAAAATCTGAGAATATATAAAATCACATAATGAGATAAACAATACAATAGTTGTGACCTCTCCTTGTTTTTCTTCTATAAAGAAAGAAGCACTCGTGGATTATCAACATCAAGGTAAGTTTGTATTATTTTCTTTTATTTTTTCTTGTCTCTGTTTAATGTTTGAAAGATCGGGTATCTAGGTATTTACATGAACTTTATATTTTGACGATTTTGGACCTTTTGGTCCCTAATCATAAGTCAAGAATAGTTTTTTTTTTTTTTCTTTGGAAGTCTATGAAGGTATGAGTGGGAATTGTGTAACAACTTACAATTTTTCAAAAAAAACAAAGTATTGTCTTTATTAAATTCCAATCATCAATCAACAATTCTATTTTGTTGTTTGGGACCAAACGTAGAGTAAAAATAAGTTCAAGGTCTATATAGCAAAAAAAAATTAGGAATCAAGAATTCTACAAAGGTTCACGTTAAGCACCAAGAATCAAATTATTATTTATTTTTGGCTGGTAGGTACGGCGCGCGAAGAATATGTAGGTGGGGGAAAGGAAATAATTATTCGGATATCTGGGAAACACGTGTACGGTGAGGATTGCGTGAGAACGACATTAGTCAGAAACGGGTCAGTGTTTGTTTCCAGTAATCAATGCTGACTCTGCCCAGTAGGATCACGACGGGAGTTATCTGATCTCAGCCGTGGGATCTTGGTTCGAAGGTTGAACTAATGGGTCCCATCCAGAACCAGCTTTTCGGATTATAACTTTAGCGGGTATTATCTGGTGCTTTGTAGAATACCATATTCTCGATGTAGTCGCGGTGGGATCGATGATCTGTCATTTTGATGAGGCAAACGTGTGAGTCTATATCATAATCGCCACGAAGATGGCGTAAAATTGGGTGTAAGCTTCTAGATTTTTTTGATCTGCCAATAAAATTTTGAAATTGGCTGTGATTTGGGGTGTACCTGATGGTCTCACTTTGAGGATTTGGGAATGAAGTGGTCGGGGGTAGTGGGATTCGTGGGTCCACCAATGGGTGACGACACTTGATGTGTGTCAAATCACGTGCCGCTAGCTTTTTTTTTTTTGGGTGTTATCACTTGCTATAGGAAAAGGAGATGAGTACGAGTATTTTGAAAGTAATGGCAAATAAGATGATTTTCATTTCAAAGAAAAATATATATATAATTTTTAGCACAATTGTGTATTTAACATTAAAAATTATGATATGATATTTATAATATATTATTTTATTTAAAATGTTAAATTTATTTTTTTTTTGATAATTTCAAAGTTTTGAAAGTTGTTAAAGTAAATTTTTTTATTTTTAAAATAATTTAAAAATGTAAAAATCATAATATTACATGAAAAAATAAATATTTTAAGGAAAATTTCATTTTAGTGCCTTATGTTACTTTATATTTTTAAAAATTTCATGCCGGTATCTCGACCTTTTAAAAAAAAAAAATTTTAATACCTCAGAGCCATTTTTTAGGATATAAAAAGATAAAATTACTCTTATTGTAAAAATTCATTTGTTGATTAGAAATTTGAAGAAAAAAAAAGATTTTAAAAAAGGATTTTGAAGATATGGATTTTTAAAAAAGAATTATGCTTTACGGGCATAACAATTTCTAAAATTCTTTTTTTTCTTCAAAATTCAGGTTAACAAATGAATTTTTATAATAAGGACAATTTTGTCTCTTAGTGTCCTAAAAAATGACTATGAGGTGTCAAAAAGAGATTTTTTAAAAGGTCCAAATACCAGCATGAAATTTTTGAAAACAGAAGGTACCAAACTCAAATTTAGATATAACAGAGGATAACAAAATGAAAATTTTCCAATATTATTTTAAGCAATAGCAATCAAATGTCAAATTTTCAATATGCTATATTTGGGAGGAAAGTTGTTAAAAGTATAACATATGGTAAATTTAGAACAACAAATAACATTACACTAAAGAGTATTTTTTACACTCAAATGTTAAATTTATAATTAACATATCAAATATAACATTGCATTAGAGATGCTCTAATTATCAATTATCAAGAAAAAAAGGCAAATATGTTTTCTAATTTTATGTAAATAAAGTTTTTTTTCCTTTTACGGAACACATTTTTATATAGTCAATAATGGATTTTAGTGAGATGGAACTTTGAGGAGATTGCAGATTTTATGATCTTGTATAGCAAAAAAAAATAAATAAATAAATACAAGAAAGAAGAAAAAGAAGAAGAAGAACAGAAATTTTTTTTAATGATTGTTCTACATTATTTTTATAAGATTATTTTTTTTCTATATTTAATTTTGGATTCAAATTATTCATCCAATTTCAGTATTTAGAG
Organism: Morus notabilis; assembly: GCF_000414095.1. Classification (NCBI taxonomy): domain Eukaryota; kingdom Viridiplantae; phylum Streptophyta; class Magnoliopsida; order Rosales; family Moraceae; genus Morus; species Morus notabilis. Next base: position 887,915 of record NW_010361068.1, on the reverse strand, counting down.
TGATGTATAATCAAGCAGATTATACCACATTATTTAAAAATAAAATATCTTTTTAACTAGTTTTTTTCTTTATTTTAATATTTAAATCTATTAAATGACACGTGGTTAAACACTTATTGAGACATAACAAATTAGAGGCCTGTTTAGTTCGCTGATTCGAGTTTTTAATTCGAGTTGAGATGTGATTTTATGTGAGAGCTTTTTACTGTAGCAAAAAAGTTAGATGTGATTGTTTGTAAGAGCTTTTTACTGTAACAAAACTCAAATTTTAAACTCGAATCAGCGAAATAAACAGGGTCTAGATAATTTCTTATAAAAAAATATATCCAATTAATACACTTTTTTCTCATAAAAATAATAAATGGCGCGTCTTTTCTTATTTGAAATCGTACACGCGTTTTTTTCCGCATTTTTCTTTACACGACATTAGTGATTTCACGTTTTTGACCCTGGATTATGCTATATATATATATATATTAAAGGTAAGTTGTAATTTGCAATTATATAAAAATAATCAAATTTAATGAGATTTAATAAATAAAAAAAACTTGACGTTTAAAATTGCACAGTAAGGATAGGATATTTTCTTTTCGTTATCCTACAATAAAATTCTGTATAAAACTGGAGAAACAAACATCAAACTTCTTAAAATTAGTCTTTATTACTTCTTTGGGAACTATTATGCATGTGTGTCTAAAGTGATATATTTTGGAGCAGCTTCTTGATTTCAAGGGAAAGAAAGTTATTATGTCAACTGCTCGAATTCGTCACCCGATGGTTTTGGGAAAATCCAAAAAATACTCTCTGAAATTAAAAATATCAAATTTCTCTAGATTCTTCGTAATCCTTCAAATTTTCAAAAAGAGTTAAAAACCAGTCATTTGATCAATCAAATTGTTAAAAATGCTAAGAATATCCTCCGTAATCAGCATTTAAATATTGTTTAAACCCAAAAGTATTTTTAAAAAATACGAAAAATTGAAAACATAAATAAATAAAAAGTTAAGGATGCGTTTGGAATTCGTTCCAAAATGATTTTGTTTTCTGTATGAAAATGAAAACGAAAACGTTTTCATTTTCATTTTGGAATCATTTCTAAACATACGTTTGGTAGTTTTATTCTGAGATTGTTTTCAGTTTAAAAAAATTGAAATTGTGTTTGGTGGTTTAATTTTTAAAAACATGTAATAATATTTAAAATAATAATATATTAAATAAATAATATTATTAAATATATTAAATAAACATTATATACATGAAGAAATGGGTTTCGGTGGAATAATTTTGTGTGTTTCTTCGGCTGCAATCGTCATCGTTCCGACTTTGGTGAGGTGGAGGAAGGGACGGCGGCGGAGTCGGATGAGGAGGGGGGTGGGCAGCGAGGTCGAGGCGGGAGAGGAGGGGGAAAATGAAGATGGGGGCTTGGAGGTCGGCAACGAGTGGTAGATTTTTCATCAAGTGTTGTTCGAGCTCCATTTCTTTTTCAAACAAGGATTTCCCTTTAGTCACGCTTGGCAACCTCGGCAAAGTCTCGCTGGTCTAACTACTTTTTCTGGGTACGGCCACATTGGTTGGCGGCATAGTCTTCCGTCAGCTAGACGGACTCCATGGTTGTTGCTCTGACTTTGTTTCACTCCCATGTCTAGTTGGAAATCCAGTCTATCTAAGCCAGTACCAAACCAGTTGAAAACGTTCCAAGTGAACCAAAAGAGCAAAAGGAGTCAACGGTCTCAGTCTGGTGGGGGGTCGGCAGTCGGAGAAG